>NC_083343.1:75264520-75568961 GCF_019175385.1 Lycium barbarum
GGGCTATGAGGGACGCAGTTCAGTTATTGACCAGGTTAGTGTCGGGGCAGGCTCGCAGGCACGGATTTGGAGGTGATTATGTGGACAGACATGATGATACGATAACGGATACGCGGAAGCAATAAAATGACAAGGAAAGTAAAGGATAGATAGATTGACACAAGAAAATGGAATTAAAAGCAACCTAAAGGTGTATCAAACCTAAAGACCTCAATTAATTAACATAAACAAGCACCAACCTCTTAGGATGACCTCAAGGGAATTGAATTCCCAAGCAACCAATCCTCTCACAATCAAAGATTCAACAAGAGCCATCCATGGCCTCTCTCATAAGTTTCTCTCTCTAGAGACAACTCTCAAAATCACTCATCTTTTCTTCCAAATGTCAAAAAAAGTCCCTAAATGAAATGAAAGACTAACTATTTATACTAACTAAATAATAGAAGACCCTATTATTACATAAATGCCATTAATGAGGCAAGGGCCTTGTTTGGCTTGTCTTGTGGAGATGGAAATCTTGAATTTCCGAATGTGGCCTCTCGTAAACATAGCCTTCCCTGCTCGGTGGCCACTTAATGCTCTTCCATCTCGCATCCGTCCTCTCCATGCTATTATCCAAACTTTGACTCCACGGGACGGTCCTCGAAATGTCTTTGAGGCAACTCGGCTTGTATCACATGATAGTTTGAGGGTCCGTGATTTCTTAACTTGTAACCCCCCAGAGTTCTATGGGTCAAAGCCCGCAGAGGATCCACAGGATTTTATTCGACAGATGCTACGTACGTTGTTGATAATTAGAGCTTCCGAGACTGAATCGGTTGAATTGGCTTCGTATCGGTTGCGTGATGTAGCGGTTAATTGGTATGAGTCCTGGGAGTTGTCTAGGGGTGAGGATGCTCCTCCAGCAGTATGGGACGAGTTCGTGGAGGCCTTTCTGGGCCATTTTCTGCCTCCGGAGATGAGGCGAGCCAGAGTTGATAGATTCTTACACCTGAGGCAGAATGGACATCGCTCGAGTGCAGGCATATGCACAGGGAGTTGAGGACCGACATAGAGGGCGTCGACCTGATAGAGAGCATGACAGGGGTCAGCATAAGAGAGCTAGATGAGCTGGGTATTCTAGTGAGTTTCGAGGCGGGCAGCCCCAACAGCAGCATAGCAGATATCCTTCTCAGCCGGCACGAAGTGCACCTCCACGATTCACTGGTAGGAGGTTTGATAGCACGGGGTATTCAAGAGTTGGTCAAAGCTCCATGACATCAGGTTTCCAGATGCACAGGAATTCAGGCCAGACGAGGCCATCCATGCCTTAGTGCTCTCGATGTGGCAGGCGCCATCCGGGGGAATGCCGTCTCATTACTGGTGCTTGTTTTTCTTGCGGTCGTCAAGGCCATACTATGAGGGAGTGTCGATTTGGGGGTGGTGCAAGTGGCGCAGCTCAGCCTACTGGATCAGTTTCTGGTTCATCTTCTTCTGTGGCTATGCGCCCTATGGGGCAAGGTATTCCGACACCAGCAGGCAGTGGCGGAGTTTCCAGTTCTAGCGGTCCTTTGAACCGCATATATGCTTTAGCTAGCAGACATGATCAGGAGGCGTCGCCAAATGTGGTTACAGGTATACTATCGATTTTCTCCCGAGATGTATATGCATTGATAGACCCAGGCTCCACATTATCATATATTTCTCCCTTTGTTGCTAGTAAAATTGGGATAAAACCTGACTTTATAGAACCATTCGAGGTAGCTACACCAGTAGGGGATTCTGTTATAGCAAAACAAGTGTATAGGAATTGTTCGGTGATCATCTATAATCGTTGCACCAAGGCAGATTTGATAGAGTTAGATATGACTGATTTCGATGTTATTATGGGGATGGATTGGTTAGCTTCTTGTTATGCAAACGTTGATTGCAGAGGCAAAGTAGTTCGATTTCAGTTCCCAGGGGAGCCAATTATAGAATGGAGGGGGAATACAGCATCGCCGAGGGGTAAGTTTATTTCATACCTCAAGGTAAGGAAGATGGTTAGAAAGGGCTATATTTATCATCTGGTTCGTGTGCATGACTTGAAAGCAGAAGTACCGACTCTTCAGTCAGTCCCGGTAGTTAATGAATTTCCAGATGTATTTCCAGAAGAACTTCCAGGCCTTCCTCCTGAGAGTGAGATAGAGTTCACTCTAGACGTATTGCCAGACACTCAGCCCATATCTATTCCTCCTTACAGAATGGCACCTGCAGAATTGAAAGAATTGAAGGAGCAACTGAGAGATTTATTAGAGAAAGGCTTCATCAGGCCCATTACATCACCTTGGGGAGCACCGGTATTATTTGTAAGGAAGAAAGATGGGTCGCTGCGGATGTGTATTGATTATATGCAGCTGAACAAAGTAACAATAAAGAGTAGATATCCCCTCCACAGGATCGATGATTTATTTGACCAGTTGCAGGGTGCTCAGTATTTCTCGAAGATAGACTTGCGGTCAGGTTATCACCAGGTGCGGGTAAAGGAAGCAGACATTCCGAAGACTGCATTCAGAACCCGATACGGGCATTACGAGTTCAAAGTGATGTCCTTTGGGTTGACTAATGCTCCAGCAGTATTTATGGATTTGATGAACCGAGTATTCAAGCCATTCCTTGATCTGTTCGTGATTGTGTTCATTGATGATATTCTGGTCTACTCACGATCGGAAGAAGAGCATACAGATCACTTGCGGACGGTACTTAGGGTCCTCCAGCACCAGAAATTATATGCCAAGTTCTCTAAATGTGAATTCTGGTTGACTTCAGTAGCATTTCTGGGGCATATTGTTGGAGCTGACGGTATTAGGGTAGACTCGCAGAAGATTGAAGCCGTAAAGACTTGGCCTAGACCTACGACACCTACTGAGGTACGTAGTTTTCTGGGGCTAGCAGGGTACTACAGGAGATTTGTGGACAAGTTTGCTTCAATTTCAGCGCCTTTAACAAGGTTAACTCCAAAAGCAACTAAGTTCCAGTGGACCGACGCTTGTGAACGAAGTTTCCAATTATTGAAGGACAAGTTGACTACAGCTCCAATTCTAACTCTTCCAGAGGGGCCAGATGGCTATGTTATTTATTGTGATGCTTCCGGTGTTGGGTTAGGTTGTGAGTTGATGCAGCATGGCAAAGTTATAGCCTATGCCTCTCGACAGCTCAGAAGCACGAAAGAAATTATCCCACCCATGATCTAGAGTTGGCAGCGGTGATTCATGCTTTGAAAATATGGAGACATTATCTATATGGCATACATGTTGATATTTATACAGATCATAAGAGTCTCCAGTATATCTTTAAGCAGAAGGAGCTGAATTTGCGGCAAAGGAGATGGCTAGAGTTGCTGAAAGACTATGATGTTGATATTCTATATCACCCAGGAAAGGCCAATGTTGTAGCAGATGCACTCAGCCGTAAATCTATGGGTAGTTTGGCAGATGTACCACCAGAATAGAAAGAGATAGTCCATGAGGTTCGTCAGTTAGCTAGTTTGGCTGATGTTGATAATGGTAGAGTTTCTGTGCGAGGTATTGCTGAGTCCTCTATTATAGAAGAGGTAAAGAGACACCAGTATGGGGACCCTATTCTGGTACATTACAGAGATACAGCACTTCAGAAGAATGAGACCCCATTCGAGATTACATCTGATGGAGTGCTACGATACAGAGGCAGAATATGTGTACCTGAGGTTGCAGGGTTACGGTGACAGGTTATGGGGAGGCACACTACGCCCGTTATTTTGTTCATCCAGGGTCAAAAAAGATGTATCATGACCTTAAATGCTTGTATTGGTGGGATGGTATGAAAAAGGATATAGCAGAGTTCGTTGCCCAGTGTCCGAATTGTCAACAGGTCAAGATCGAGCACCAGAAGCCTGGGGGACTGTTACAGGAGATGGAGATTCTGACCTGGAAATGGGAGATAATCAATATGGACTTCGTCACAGGTTTACCTCGCACTCCGCGTAAATATGACTCTATCTGGGTCATCGTGGATAGATTGACGAAATCAGCCCACTTCCTTCCAGTCAGGACTACATATTCAGCTGAGGATTATGCCAGATTATATCCTAAGGAAATAGTGAGACTTCATGGGGTTCCCACAGCTATCATCTCCGATAGGGGAGCTCAGTTTACAGCTAACTTCTGGAGATCCTTCCAGGAAGGATTGGGGACACAGGTGAGTCTCAGCACAGCATTTCACCCTCAAACTGACGGACAGGCCTAGCGTACCATCCAGACACTACAGGATATGTTACGGGCATGTGTTATTGATTTCAGGGGTAGTTGGGATGATCACTTGCCGCTTATTGAGTTTTCTTATAATAACAGCTACCATTCTAGCATTAAGATGGCACCGTACGAGGCTCTGTATGGCAGAAAGTGCAGGTCACCTATAGGCTGGTTTGATGTGGGTGAGACTAAGTTGATAGGCCCAGATATGGTTTAGCAGGCTGTCGATAAGGTGAAGCTTATTTAGGAGAGATTACTGGCAGCCCAGAGTCGACAGAAGGCATATGCAGATAATCGGCGTCGACACCTGGAGTTCCAGATTGGTGATTGGGTATTCCTGAGGGTGTCACCTATGAAAGGTGTTATGAGATTCGGCAGGAAAGGGAAGCTAAGCCCGAGATACATTGGGCCTTATCAGGTTATTCATAGAGTAGGCTGAGTGGCCTATGAATTAGACCTACCAGCTGATTTGGAAGCAGTACATCTGGTCTTCCATGTGTCAATGCTCCGCAAATACATAGGCGATCCTTCCAGGGTGTTCCCTGCAGATGATATCCAGATAACAGAGGAGTTATCCTATGAAGAGCAGCCTGTAGACATACTTGATCGACAGATCAGGAGGTTACGAACCAAAGACGTGGCTTCTGTTAAAGTATTGTGGCGAAACAATAACAGGGAGGAGATGACTAGGGAAGCTGAAGAGGAAATGAAGAAGAAATATCCTCACTTGTTTCCTGCGCCTACAGGTAACCTAAACTCCTTGCTTAGTTGTGTTAATTTTCTGATCAATCTATATGTTGGCGATAAAGAGAACCTTTTCCAAGATTCTTATAGAACCCAACGGGATTAATTTAACATTCGAAGACGAATGTTCTAAAGGGGGGAAGGATGTTATATCCCGTATATTTGTACATTGGGATATTTTAAGCTAAACGCGACAAGTTAAAGACAAGACTATTTTAGGGTACGAGGTAGAGACTTTTAACTCCCGATTTTGTTTCAATGCACAAGTTGCCTATAAATTTTATTTGGTATAGAAATGTTATTGGAGATTAGGGGTTAATTAACCATGATTAGATTATTAAGTGGGATTAAAAATTTAATCACTTCACTAATCAAGCCATGAGTGGCCGTGTGGGCCCCATCTGTGAGTTGGCCAAATGTTATTGGCTTAAACATTGGGTGGGACACATGTCCAACCCAATGACTGCATATATATAACAAAATGCTGATTCATTCACCACTAACCAAATCATTTTCATCTTCACAAAGCCTAGAAAATTAAGAGATGTTATATCCCGTATATTTGTACATTGGGATATTTTAAGCTAAACGCGACAAGTTAAAGACAAGACTATTTTAGGGTACGAGGTAGAGACTTTTAACTCCCGATTTTGTTTTAATGCACAAGTTGCCTATAAATTTTATTTGGTATAGAAATGTTATTGGAGATTAGGGGTTAATTAACCATGAATAGATTATTAAGTGGGATTAAAAATTTAATCAATTCACTAATCAAGCCATGAGTGGCCGTGTGGGCCCCACCCGTGAGTTGGTCAAATGTTATTGGCTTAAACATTGGGTGGGACACATGTCCAACCCATGGACTGCATATATATAACAAAATGCTGATTCATTCACCACTAATCAAATCATTTTCATCTTCACAAAGCCTAGAAAATTAAGAGATAGTGAGGGAGAGTCTCGGCCATAGCTGGCCGAGAATGAAGCTGCTCAAGTGATAAAAAAAATAAGTTTATCAAGCAATTTAACTCCTTTGAAGGTGTATAATAACGTGGAACATTCATTGGAATAGCAAGAACAAGTGTTAAAATTCAAGACGTGAATTGGAGGTGCTAGCCGATTGAAGGATTAAGTGTCAAGGTAAGAATTGATCACTTTTCATATGTTTTATGGTGAGTTGGATGCATTGTGAATATGTACAAATATGAATTTAATGTATAAGGATTATGCATGTTGGTATTAGAATGTTGTTGTTGAAGTTTAAAGTGAGCCGTGTGATAAGCTTATATGAAGCAATGTTTAATCTTCTATTACAAGTATTGTGGATGGTTTGAACGTGTGGTAAAATGTGGAAATGAATAAAAAAATCCTGGAATTTTGTATGTTGGTATTGAAGCCGTGTAGGGGCTGGTTTAGGAGAAATTTGTAAATTGATTTATTTGATGGTTGGTTGATTGTTGTTATGGACGTGTAGTGAGGATGAAGTTTAATGATTCAAGTTGAAATTGAAATGGTTTGTGGGCTGTTGTAGGAGCTAATATGATGCTAATATAGTTCTTATAATTGTATAAATGATGTTGTTAGACGTGTGGATTATTGGTGTATTTCATGAAATTGAAAGAAAGAATGTGTTGTTGTGATCCTTGTAAAACTTGATAGATGTGTGTTGAACACAAGGAGTTGTAAATGGTAATGTTATGTTGCTGTTTTGGCCGTGAGTAGGGGGCTGTTTTTGATCAAGCATGATAGTTAATTTTAAGTCGCATTATAGTTGTGGTTATCCCGAACTATATGGCGAAAAGATTAGAAAGTTAAAGTTGAAATTGTGTTGATAGGAACATATTGTTGTTCTTGTTGAATTGAAGGAATTGGAAGTATAAGTATGTCCATATATTGTTATTGGTATTTCTGTGTCTACAGGAGAACAATTGGAAATTTGGGATAGGTGAACATATAGGGGAAGTGCTGCCGAATTTTCGCCAAAATGTTAGATAATAGAAAACTTAAGCGAGAATATATATAGACTGAAATGTAGGTCCTATAAAAGAATGAACTATATGAGTTGCGAACTTGAAAATGTAGTTACTAACGATAACGTCACATTTATATAAATAGGCGAAAAGAGAGACGAGGCAAAAAGGATTCACGGATAGTCGCCGACAGGTATGTAAAGCCTGTCCCTTATTTCTTTTGGCATGTCCTAGATATAATATGAGCCTTGGGGTAATTCTACTCACTAGTTCCGAGCATGACTTATGATTTTTATTCGTTTCTTGATGTTAGAACTCTCAGGATAGTCGGGTTATTGCCTCGAGTCTCTTAAATGATTGACTAGCATATGATGTATGAAAAGTCCTATTCTTAAAGAATTCTATAATGAATGGTATCCTTGACTTTCATAAGTTACCTCATATTGATTTGATAGATGTCTACGATTCCTGAAACTTTCTTTAATGTAGTTCTTGATGACATTTAGAGATAACTTAATATGGCTATTGTTCTGATATGTGAGAGCTGATTAGTCTACTTATCCATTGAGTCTCAAAAGATGAATTGTATGTATATGGTTACTCACTACTCCGCTCGTGCTTACTGTTACATCCTTCACTGAGTCCCGGGCCAGGACATGTTTTCGTGCGCAGATCCACTGCATTATTCACCGAGTCCCTCACTAGAGGGCCGAGACACGATATATATATATATATATATATATATATATATATGATGATATGATGACATGATGATATGCGGATGGCGGCCAGGATGGCATATGATCATTTTATTCACCGAGTCCCTCACTAGAGGGCCGGGACACGTTATATGTACATGTATATGATGATTTTATTTACCGAGCCCCTCACTAGAGGGCCGGGACACGTTATATATGCTTATGTATAGTATAATTATCTAGTCATGTCATTAAGTCCTATAATGGTGTGAGTATGATGTTGACACATATGATTTATGTTCAAAGGCAAGTCTTATGGTTTTCTAGTTGTTGCACTGGGTCCTACACTCTTGTCTCAGTATGATCCTATTTACTATATTTTATGCTTTACATGCTCAGTACATATTCCGTACTGACCACCTTTCCTCGGGGGGCTGCGTTTCATGCCCGCAGGTACAGACGCTCGTTTCGGAGATCCGCCAGCATAGGATATCTATTCAGCTATTTTGGAGTGCTCCTTTGTTCCAGAGCCTAGCTTTGTGGTATAGATCCTCCTTGTTGTATATATATGTGTTTGTTCAGGGTACGGCGGGGCCCTGTCCCGTCATATGATACTGTTGTTACTCTTAGAGGTCTGTAGACATATGTGTGGGTTGTATATATATGTTGTCCAGCTGTGTGAGTATGACTTATGTTTTGGGACGTTCCCATTCGTAGTAGCAGCCTTGTCGGCTTGCGTACGTATATATATATTCTAAGATGTTGTGTATAGTGGCATCCTTGTTGGCTTGCGTGTGTGTATGGTTGGGACGTTCCCACATGTTGTGATAGCCTTGCTGATACAATAACGGATACGCGGAAGCAATAAAATGACAAGGAAAGTAAATGATAGATAGATTGACACAAGAAAATGGAATTAAAAGCAACCTAAAGGTGTATCAAACCTAAAGACCTCAATTAATCAACATTACAAGCACCAACCTCTTAGGATGACCTCAAGGGAATTGAATTCCCAAGCAACCAATCCTCTCACAATCAAAGGTTCAACAAGAGCCAACCATGGCCTCTCTCACAAGTTTCTCTTTCTAGAGACAACTCTCAAACTCACTCATCTATTTTCATAATTCATCCAAATGTCAAAAGTCCCCTAATGAAATGAAAGACAATGTATTTATATTAACTAAATAATAGAAGACCCTATTATTACATAAATGCCATTAATGAGGCAAGGGCCTTGTTTGGCTAGTCTTGTGGAGATGGAAATCTTGAATTTGCGGATGTGGCCTCTTGCGTATAGCCTTCCTTGCTCGGTGGCCACTTTAATGTTGTTCCATCTCCCATCCGTCCTCTCCATGCTATCATCCAAACTTTGGCTCTACGAGACGGTCCTTTAAGTGTCCTTGAGGCAACTCGTCTTGCATCATTCTCCCCTTCTTGAAAAGGATTCGTCCTCGAATCTAAACCTTGAAAAACCATAAGGGAGACAAACAAAAACATACTCCTCAAGGATTGAGGGTTAGCACACAATGCAATAATCACATATTCATGCCAAGGCTGAACAAACTTGTGGTACAACCACACATCTATGACAATTATGACTAACATTTGCACACATGAGGTATCAAGTAGTTGATTCCTCCAAGGTTCATGACATATGGGAGTAATAAAACTAATGGGTTCAAAATACGAAGTATGCAACTCGACATTGGTTCTATTCGACATGTAGCATAATGTCCAAACAAGAACACTCTCATTTTTCAAGCAAGGACTCCCCCAAGATAGTGCTTTCAAATCACACAAGGTGGCACCTGGATCAAATGGGACGAACATCCATCTAGCATGGTCAAGAACACAATCGGCTAGATCATAAGAGCCTTCTCCCACATAAGAAGCACTCCCTATATGCTCAAGAATGTCATCATATGCCAACAAGTAATAAAGGAAGGTATCACGTAAAATAACTTCCTCATCAATATCACTCCCCAATGTAACCTCACCATACGGTTCAAGGACAAGATTATCCAAGGGGTTACTATGAAGTTGAACATGAAAGGAAGAATTTGCAATTTCTAGACAAGAATTACCTTCCTTTGTAACACTTTCCTTCCCCACAAATGGATCACAATTCCTCAAAGGAAGATCTCCATCATGGGAAAGAGTGTCTTCATTCCATAGTGGGTTACATATCACATTATAGCCTCCAAAGGAAACTAAACGTTCAACATTACCAAACATCCCACTAGGTATTTCACTCTCAACAGTCATGTCATCCTCAAATAAAACATTATCCTTTACAAGAGAGTAATCCATGAACAATGAGGAGTCAAAGCATGTCTTTTCACTCTCAAAAGAACCAATGTCATCTTTCAATGCATTTTCGCTCACATGACTATCTACATGACACACATCACCACTACAAGTTGGAGTCTTATCACATGACACTAAAGTACGATCAAGAGACTCATTTTGACACGAAACAGGCAAGGGTGAGATGTCATATTCTTTCAATTGACCAACTATATCAACATCATCACTAACTAGAGGTACATTAAGCACGTCACAAGGATCCTCAAGTAGTGAATTATCATTACAAACAAGTTGATCAACACAAGTTTCAACAATAGTTGGTAGTATGTCAATCTCGCAAGAATTACTAACATGGTGACCACATGACAAACTACCATTCAATTCGTAAGTGTCAACACTAGATGGACACAAATCGATCTTTCAAGAAGAATCAATTTTGTCATCTAAAGGATCAACTAGTGGTTGAGCACCTTTATTCGATAATGCACTATCATTCAAAGCACAAATGTCAACACTAGGTGGACACAAATCGGCCTTACAAGAAGGATAAATTCGGTCATCAATAGGATCAACTAGTATGGGGACATTTTCAATAATGGCATTACCAATAGACGACAAAGAAGCTTTAGGCTTAACGCACGATAAGGTAACTTTCATACTTGACTCGGCATTAAAATCACACAAAGATATAGGAGTATAAGGATGAATGATCTTACCTTGATGTTCACGTAAACTCCTTTGACCAATGGAAGGAATGGTTGGGGCCGCCGTCCTTGCTTTTAAGCATGGGGTTCTCTCAAAAGAGGTACCCTTCAAAGATTTATTTCTTCTCACATGAGGCTTGGGATATTGGCCTCTCAATATCCCTTTCATGTCCTCCCAAGTCTTGATTGGACTCCTCACTCGTCTCCCACAACATTTCACATACTCCCAATATTGGACAAGCTTTGAGTCAAAAGTTTGGACGGCTAAGTCCATCTTCATTTCTTGCGAATAGTTGTAGCTAGTGAAAATTTCATCTATTATGGACTCCCATCTCTCATATTCTTCTCCACTAGCTTCCTTAGCTAAGGTAGGCCATTTCACATAGGTATCTCGCACTTTTGTACTTGGACTCTTCCTAGAAAGTATGCATGGAAAGAGAAATTTTCCATTCTTGTCCACTACAAATCGATGCCACTCTTGCTCATATGGGATCTCATGCCTTTGAAACCAAGGGCCACCTAAACATACGTGACAAGTATCCATTGGAAGCACATCACACCAAACCTCCTCTTGGTACTCACCAAGTGAAATGAATACCATCACTCTCTTATCAACCCAATACCCTCCCTTGTCATAGTAAGGATTTCTCCTAATCACACAAGGTAGCCTTAACTCTTCAGCCGCACGAGGGGTGATGAAATTGGTGTAACAATCGTCATCAAGCACAAGGATTCCCTCTTTACCACAAAGGTTCACCTTGGTCTCCATGAATCTCCTCTTTGGAACCACCTTCTTTTGCATAGGACGACTCCAACTAGTACTCACATTCCCACTCATGCCCCTTTGCTTCGGATAGGAAGTACTACAAGAAGAAGCATATGCATGCCCACTAGAAGTCCTTCCATAATCAACATTAGCACTTCCACTACCTCCATAGACATACCCTCCACGAGTCCTATTTGTATAAAGATTTTCACCATAAGACTCATAAGACACATGCGAAGGAGAGTCATACCTCGAGTCGTCTTCATCTTCATGATGTATAGCACAAGAATATTCTGCTTCATTATCTTCACCATGCGAATCACAACAAGGGTCTTCATCCCCATCTTCCTCGGGAGACACATGAGTACCACTCTCTGCACATTCTCCTTCAAAATAGTAATTCTCCCCTCGAATTTCCTCATAATCACCATTTCCTATATATGTCTCATATTCCCCATCGTCACACTCTTCATAGCTCCCATAGTCCTCCCCTTCATAACTACAACCATCATCGTCATAACAGTCATAATCGCCACCACATGAATCAGAATCCATAGAGAAGTACCTGCAAAGAACACTTAGCAAACACCGTTAGTAGTAAAGAAACCTCACCACACTCGTGTTTACACTCGTTTGTGCTCGGCTAGCACCACTCAAATGAACTCACACACTCTTGCCTTTTACCACTCAAATGGATTGGTCGATGTTGATCCTCGATTGGATTCAGATTCGGTCGCTTGCAAGGTGCACAATTGTTACTCGAGATCGGAATGGATTCTTGTAGACTCAAGAAGAACGAGGACGACTAAATTAAAACAAACGCACTTGAGCCAAGAAATTAACAACGAAGCAAAAGCGAAGCAAAGCACGAAAGAATTGGCACGAAAGAAATGCGGACACAAGAACTAGCAAACACAAGTACGAACAACTACTAAATGGCTACTAGTTAAGAGACACAAGAAAATGAAATGCAAAAATCGGGAAAATAACTAAAATTTCGGGTCCGGTAGGTGATAACTTGAAAACACGAGCGGGAAGCCCCAATTGATCCAAGGTATCAATTTGAAATAATGAAAATTTTTAAATTTCTATACTCTTTTTTTTTCGGATTTTTTTTTTTTTGTTCCCAACCAAAGGATTAGGGACACAATACCATCAACTAAGGATCAAGAAATTTTTGTTTTGAGAAATGAAATCAAAGAGAATTTAAGTTGGAAAAACCTGAAATGCGCAACCTGCGATACCTGTGCATAACATGCGACTCGCAGGTGCAACCCGCGATAGTGATCTGCGGCTCGCGGATGACGCACCCAAAATGCTCAACTCGCTGTCACTAGGTGCGACATCACCTGCGACTCGCAGGTGCAACCTGCGATGGTGATCCGCGACTCGCGGATGATGCAGCCAAACGGGTCAACTCTCTGTCACTCAATGCGACACCACCCGCGATTCGCAGGTGCTACATGCGACTCGCATGTGTCGCATGTAGTGTCGCATATGGGCCAACTGTTGCGACTTTAATTTTTTTATTTTTTTTTTATTTCGGATTTTTTTTTTTTTGTTCCCTACCAAAGGATTAGGGACACAATACCATCAACTAAGGATCAAGAAATTTTTGTTTTGAGAAATGAAATCAAAGAGAATTTAAGTTGGAAAAACCTGAAATGCGCAACCTGCGATACCTGTGCATAACATGCGACTCGCAGGTGCAACCCGCGATAGTGATCTGCGGCTCGCGGATGACGCACCCAAAATGCTCAACTCGCTGTCACTAGGTGCGACATCACCTGCGACTCGCAGGTGCAACCTGCGATGGTGATCCGCGACTCGCGGATGATGCAGCCAAACGGGTCAACTCTCTGTCACTCAATGCGACACCACCCGCGATTCGCAGGTGCTACATGCGACTCGCATGTGTCGCATGTAGTGTCGCATATGGGCCAACTGTTGCGACTTTAATTTTTTATTTTTTTTTTTATTTCGGATTTTTTTTTTTGTTCCCTACCAAAGGATTAGGGACACAATACCATCAACTAAGGATCAAGAAATTTTTGTTTTGAGAAATGAAATCAAAGAGAATTTAAGTTGGAAAAACCTGAAATGCGCAACCTGCGATACCTGTGCATAACATGCGACTCGCAGGTGCAACCCGCGATAGTGATCTGCGGCTCGCGGATGACGCACCCAAAATGCTCAACTCGCTGTCACTAGGTGCGACATCACCTGCGACTCGCAGGTGCAACCTGCGATGGTGATCCGCGACTCGCGGATGATGCAGCCAAACGGGTCAACTCTCTGTCACTCAATGCGACACCACCCGCGATTCGCAGGTGCTACATGCGACTCGCATGTGTCGCATGTAGTGTCGCATATGGGCCAACTGTTGCGACTTTAATTTTTTTTTTTTTTTTTTATTTCGGATTTTTTTTTTGTTCCCTACCAAAGGATTAGGGACACAATACCATCAACTAAGGATCAAGAAATTTTTGTTTTGAGAAATGAAATCAAAGAGAATTTAAGTTGGAAAAACCTGAAATGCGCAACCTGCGATACCTGTGCATAACATGCGACTCGCAGGTGCAACCCGCGATAGTGATCTGCGGCTCGCGGATGACGCACCCAAAATGCTCAACTCGCTGTCACTAGGTGCGACATCACCTGCGACTCGCAGGTGCAACCTGCGATGGTGATCCGCGACTCGCGGATGATGCAGCCAAACGGGTCAACTCTCTGTCACTCAATGCGACACCACCCGCGATTCGCAGGTGCTACATGCGACTCGCATGTGTCGCATGTAGTGTCGCATATGGGCCAACTGTTGCGACTTTAATTTTTTTTATTTTTTTTATTTCGGATTTTTTTTTTTTTTAAGGATTAGGGACACAATACCATCAACTAAGGATCAAGAAATTTTTGTTTTGAGAAATGAAATCAAAGAGAATTTAAGTTGGAAAAACCTGAAATGCGCAACCTGCGATACCTGTGCATAACATGCGACTCGCAGGTGCAACCCGCGATAGTGATCTGCGGCTCGCGGATGACGCACCCAAAATGCTCAACTCGCTGTCACTAGGTGCGACATCACCTGCGACTCGCAGGTGCAACCTGCGATGGTGATCCGCGACTCGCGGATGATGCAGCCAAACGGGTCAACTCTCTGTCACTCAATGCGACACCACCCGCGATTCGCAGGTGCTACATGCGACTCGCATGTGTCGCATGTAGTGTCGCATATGGGCCAACTGTTGCGACTTTAATTTTTTATTTTTTTTTTTATTTCGGATTTTTTTTTTTTGTTCCCTACCAAAGGATTAGGGACACAATACCATCAACTAAGGATCAAGAAATTTTTGTTTTGAGAAATGAAATCAAAGAGAATTTAAGTTGGAAAAACCTGAAATGCGCAACCTGCGATACCTGTGCATAACATGCGACTCGCAGGTGCAACCCGCGATAGTGATCTGCGGCTCGCGGATGACGCACCCAAAATGCTCAACTCGCTGTCACTAGGTGCGACATCACCTGCGACTCGCAGGTGCAACCTGCGATGGTGATCCGCGACTCGCGGATGATGCAGCCAAACGGGTCAACTCTCTGTCACTCAATGCGACACCACCCGCGATTCGCAGGTGCTACATGCGACTCGCATGTGTCGCATGTAGTGTCGCATATGGGCCAACTGTTGCGACTTTAATTTTTTTTTTTTTTTTTTATTTCGGATTTTTTTTTTTGTTCCCTACCAAAGGATTAGGGACACAATACCATCAACTAAGGATCAAGAAATTTTTGTTTTGAGAAATGAAATCAAAGAGAATTTAAGTTGGAAAAACCTGAAATGCGCAACCTGCGATACCTGTGCATAACATGCGACTCGCAGGTGCAACCCGCGATAGTGATCTGCGGCTCGCGGATGACGCACCCAAAATGCTCAACTCGCTGTCACTAGGTGCGACATCACCTGCGACTCGCAGGTGCAACCTGCGATGGTGATCCGCGACTCGCGGATGATGCAGCCAAACGGGTCAACTCTCTGTCACTCAATGCGACACCACCCGCGATTCGCAGGTGCTACATGCGACTCGCATGTGTCGCATGTAGTGTCGCATATGGGCCAACTGTTGCGACTTTAATTTTTTTATTTTTTTTATTTCGGATTTTTTTTTTTTTCCCTACCAAAGGATTAGGGACACAATACCATCAACTAAGGATCAAGAAATTTTTGTTTTGAGAAATGAAATCAAAGAGAATTTAAGTTGGAAAAACCTGAAATGCGCAACCTGCGATACCTGTGCATAACATGCGACTCGCAGGTGCAACCCGCGATAGTGATCTGCGGCTCGCGGATGACGCACCCAAAATGCTCAACTCGCTGTCACTAGGTGCGACATCACCTGCGACTCGCAGGTGCAACCTGCGATGGTGATCCGCGACTCGCGGATGATGCAGCCAAACGGGTCAACTCTCTGTCACTCAATGCGACACCACCCGCGATTCGCAGGTGCTACATGCGACTCGCATGTGTCGCATGTAGTGTCGCATATGGGCCAACTGTTGCGACTTTAATTTTTTTATTTTTTTTATTTCGGATTTTTTTTTTTTGTTCCCTACCAAAGGATTAGGGACACAATACCATCAACTAAGGATCAAGAAATTTTTGTTTTGAGAAATGAAATCAAAGAGAATTTAAGTTGGAAAAACCTGAAATGCGCAACCTGCGATACCTGTGCATAACATGCGACTCGCAGGTGCAACCCGCGATAGTGATCTGCGGCTCGCGGATGACGCACCCAAAATGCTCAACTCGCTGTCACTAGGTGCGACATCACCTGCGACTCGCAGGTGCAACCTGCGATGGTGATCCGCGACTCGCGGATGATGCAGCCAAACAGGTCAACTCTCTGTCACTCAATGCGACACCACCCGCGATTCGCAGGTGCTACATGCGACTCGCATGTGTCGCATGTAGTGTCGCATATGGGCCAACTGTTGCGACTTTAATTTTTTATTTTTTTATTTTTTATTTCGGATTTTTTTTTTTTGTTCCCTACCAAAGGATTAGGGACACAATACCATCAACTAAGGATCAAGAAATTTTTGTTTTGAGAAATGAAATCAAAGAGAATTTAAGTTGGAAAAACCTGAAATGCGCAACCTGCGATACCTGTGCATAACATGCGACTCGCAGGTGCAACCCGCGATAGTGATCTGCGGCTCGCGGATGACGCACCCAAAATGCTCAACTCGCTGTCACTAGGTGCGACATCACCTGCGACTCGCAGGTGCAACCTGCGATGGTGATCCGCGACTCGCGGATGATGCAGCCAAACGGGTCAACTCTCTGTCACTCAATGCGACACCACCCGCGATTCGCAGGTGCTACATGCGACTCGCATGTGTCGCATGTAGTGTCGCATATGGGCCAACTGTTGCGACTTTAATTTTTTTTTTTTTTTTATTTCGGATTTTTTTTTTGTTCCCTACCAAAGGATTAGGGACACAATACCATCAACTAAGGATCAAGAAATTTTTGTTTTGAGAAATGAAATCAAAGAGAATTTAAGTTGGAAAAACCTGAAATGCGCAACCTGCGATACCTGTGCATAACATGCGACTCGCAGGTGCAACCCGCGATAGTGATCTGCGGCTCGCGGATGACGCACCCAAAATGCTCAACTCGCTGTCACTAGGTGCGACATCACCTGCGACTCGCAGGTGCAACCTGCGATGGTGATCCGCGACTCGCGGATGATGCAGCCAAACGGGTCAACTCTCTGTCACTCAATGCGACACCACCCGCGATTCGCAGGTGCTACATGCGACTCGCATGTGTCGCATGTAGTGTCGCATATGGGCCAACTGTTGCGACTTTAATTTTTTTTTTTTTTTTATTTCGGATTTTTTTTTTTTTGTTCCCTACCAAAGGATTAGGGACACAATACCATCAACTAAGGATCAAGAAATTTTTGTTTTGAGAAATGAAATCAAAGAGAATTTAAGTTGGAAAAACCTGAAATGCGCAACCTGCGATACCTGTGCATAACATGCGACTCGCAGGTGCAACCCGCGATAGTGATCTGCGGCTCGCGGATGACGCACCCAAAATGCTCAACTCGCTGTCACTAGGTGCGACATCACCTGCGACTCGCAGGTGCAACCTGCGATGGTGATCCGCGACTCGCGGATGATGCAGCCAAACGGGTCAACTCTCTGTCACTCAATGCGACACCACCCGCGATTCGCAGGTGCTACATGCGACTCGCATGTGTCGCATGTAGTGTCGCATATGGGCCAACTGTTGCGACTTTAATTTTTTTTTATTTTTTTTATTTCGGATTTTTTTTTTTTGTTCCCTACCAAAGGATTAGGGACACAATACCATCAACTAAGGATCAAGAAATTTTTGTTTTGAGAAATGAAATCAAAGAGAATTTAAGTTGGAAAAACCTGAAATGCGCAACCTGCGATACCTGTGCATAACATGCGACTCGCAGGTGCAACCCGCGATAGTGATCTGCGGCTCGCGGATGACGCACCCAAAATGCTCAACTCGCTGTCACTAGGTGCGACATCACCTGCGACTCGCAGGTGCAACCTGCGATGGTGATCCGCGACTCGCGGATGATGCAGCCAAACGGGTCAACTCTCTGTCACTCAATGCGACACCACCCGCGATTCGCAGGTGCTACATGCGACTCGCATGTGTCGCATGTAGTGTCGCATATGGGCCAACTGTTGCGACTTTAATTTTTTTTATTTTTTTATTTCGGATTTTTTTTTGTTCCCTACCAAAGGATTAGGGACACAATACCATCAACTAAGGATCAAGAAATTTTTGTTTTGAGAAATGAAATCAAAGAGAATTTAAGTTGGAAAAACCTGAAATGCGCAACCTGCGATACCTGTGCATAACATGCGACTCGCAGGTGCAACCCGCGATAGTGATCTGCGGCTCGCGGATGACGCACCCAAAATGCTCAACTCGCTGTCACTAGGTGCGACATCACCTGCGACTCGCAGGTGCAACCTGCGATGGTGATCCGCGACTCGCGGATGATGCAGCCAAACGGGTCAACTCTCTGTCACTCAATGCGACACCACCCGCGATTCGCAGGTGCTACATGCGACTCGCATGTGTCGCATGTAGTGTCGCATATGGGCCAACTGTTGCGACTTTAATTTTTTATTTTTTTTTTTATTTCGGATTTTTTTTTTTGTTCCCTACCAAAGGATTAGGGACACAATACCATCAACTAAGGATCAAGAAATTTTTGTTTTGAGAAATGAAATCAAAGAGAATTTAAGTTGGAAAAACCTGAAATGCGCAACCTGCGATACCTGTGCATAACATGCGACTCGCAGGTGCAACCCGCGATAGTGATCTGCGGCTCGCGGATGACGCACCCAAAATGCTCAACTCGCTGTCACTAGGTGCGACATCACCTGCGACTCGCAGGTGCAACCTGCGATGGTGATCCGCGACTCGCGGATGATGCAGCCAAACGGGTCAACTCTCTGTCACTCAATGCGACACCACCCGCGATTCGCAGGTGCTACATGCGACTCGCATGTGTCGCATGTAGTGTCGCATATGGGCCAACTGTTGCGACTTTAATTTTTTTTTTTTTTTTTTATTTCGGATTTTTTTTTTTGTTCCCTACCAAAGGATTAGGGACACAATACCATCAACTAAGGATCAAGAAATTTTTGTTTTGAGAAATGAAATCAAAGAGAATTTAAGTTGGAAAAACCTGAAATGCGCAACCTGCGATACCTGTGCATAACATGCGACTCGCAGGTGCAACCCGCGATAGTGATCTGCGGCTCGCGGATGACGCACCCAAAATGCTCAACTCGCTGTCACTAGGTGCGACATCACCTGCGACTCGCAGGTGCAACCTGCGATGGTGATCCGCGACTCGCGGATGATGCAGCCAAACGGGTCAACTCTCTGTCACTCAATGCGACACCACCCGCGATTCGCAGGTGCTACATGCGACTCGCATGTGTCGCATGTAGTGTCGCATATGGGCCAACTGTTGCGACTTTAATTTTTTTTTATTTTTTTTTTTCGGATTTTTTTTTTTTGTTCCCTACCAAAGGATTAGGGACACAATACCATCAACTAAGGATCAAGAAATTTTTGTTTTGAGAAATGAAATCAAAGAGAATTTAAGTTGGAAAAACCTGAAATGCGCAACCTGCGATACCTGTGCATAACATGCGACTCGCAGGTGCAACCCGCGATAGTGATCTGCGGCTCGCGGATGACGCACCCAAAATGCTCAACTCGCTGTCACTAGGTGCGACATCACCTGCGACTCGCAGGTGCAACCTGCGATGGTGATCCGCGACTCGCGGATGATGCAGCCAAACGGGTCAACTCTCTGTCACTCAATGCGACACCACCCGCGATTCGCAGGTGCTACATGCGACTCGCATGTGTCGCATGTAGTGTCGCATATGGGCCAACTGTTGCGACTTTAATTTTTTTATTTTTTTTTTTATTTCGGATTTTTTTTTTTGTTCCCTACCAAAGGATTAGGGACACAATACCATCAACTAAGGATCAAGAAATTTTTGTTTTGAGAAATGAAATCAAAGAGAATTTAAGTTGGAAAAACCTGAAATGCGCAACCTGCGATACCTGTGCATAACATGCGACTCGCAGGTGCAACCCGCGATAGTGATCTGCGGCTCGCGGATGACGCACCCAAAATGCTCAACTCGCTGTCACTAGGTGCGACATCACCTGCGACTCGCAGGTGCAACCTGCGATGGTGATCCGCGACTCGCGGATGATGCAGCCAAACGGGTCAACTCTCTGTCACTCAATGCGACACCACCCGCGATTCGCAGGTGCTACATGCGACTCGCATGTGTCGCATGTAGTGTCGCATATGGGCCAACTGTTGCGACTTTAATTTTTTTTTTTTTTTTTATTTCGGATTTTTTTTTTTGTTCCCTACCAAAGGATTAGGGACACAATACCATCAACTAAGGATCAAGAAATTTTTGTTTTGAGAAATGAAATCAAAGAGAATTTAAGTTGGAAAAACCTGAAATGCGCAACCTGCGATACCTGTGCATAACATGCGACTCGCAGGTGCAACCCGCGATAGTGATCTGCGGCTCGCGGATGACGCACCCAAAATGCTCAACTCGCTGTCACTAGGTGCGACATCACCTGCGACTCGCAGGTGCAACCTGCGATGGTGATCCGCGACTCGCGGATGATGCAGCCAAACGGGTCAACTCTCTGTCACTCAATGCGACACCACCCGCGATTCGCAGGTGCTACATGCGACTCGCATGTGTCGCATGTAGTGTCGCATATGGGCCAACTGTTGCGACTTTAATTTTTTTTATTTTTTTTTATTTCGGATTTTTTTTTTTGTTCCCTACCAAAGGATTAGGGACACAATACCATCAACTAAGGATCAAGAAATTTTTGTTTTGAGAAATGAAATCAAAGAGAATTTAAGTTGGAAAAACCTGAAATGCGCAACCTGCGATACCTGTGCATAACATGCGACTCGCAGGTGCAACCCGCGATAGTGATCTGCGGCTCGCGGATGACGCACCCAAAATGCTCAACTCGCTGTCACTAGGTGCGACATCACCTGCGACTCGCAGGTGCAACCTGCGATGGTGATCCGCGACTCGCGGATGATGCAGCCAAACGGGTCAACTCTCTGTCACTCAATGCGACACCACCCGCGATTCGCAGGTGCTACATGCGACTCGCATGTGTCGCATGTAGTGTCGCATATGGGCCAACTGTTGCGACTTTAATTTTTTTTATTTTTTTTTTTCGGATTTTTTTTTTTTGTTCCCTACCAAAGGATTAGGGACACAATACCATCAACTAAGGATCAAGAAATTTTTGTTTTGAGAAATGAAATCAAAGAGAATTTAAGTTGGAAAAACCTGAAATGCGCAACCTGCGATACCTGTGCATAACATGCGACTCGCAGGTGCAACCCGCGATAGTGATCTGCGGCTCGCGGATGACGCACCCAAAATGCTCAACTCGCTGTCACTAGGTGCGACATCACCTGCGACTCGCAGGTGCAACCTGCGATGGTGATCCGCGACTCGCGGATGATGCAGCCAAACGGGTCAACTCTCTGTCACTCAATGCGACACCACCCGCGATTCGCAGGTGCTACATGCGACTCGCATGTGTCGCATGTAGTGTCGCATATGGGCCAACTGTTGCGACTTTAATTTTTTTTTTTTTTTTTTATTTCGGATTTTTTTTTTTGTTCCCTACCAAAGGATTAGGGACACAATACCATCAACTAAGGATCAAGAAATTTTTGTTTTGAGAAATGAAATCAAAGAGAATTTAAGTTGGAAAAACCTGAAATGCGCAACCTGCGATACCTGTGCATAACATGCGACTCGCAGGTGCAACCCGCGATAGTGATCTGCGGCTCGCGGATGACGCACCCAAAATGCTCAACTCGCTGTCACTAGGTGCGACATCACCTGCGACTCGCAGGTGCAACCTGCGATGGTGATCCGCGACTCGCGGATGATGCAGCCAAACGGGTCAACTCTCTGTCACTCAATGCGACACCACCCGCGATTCGCAGGTGCTACATGCGACTCGCATGTGTCGCATGTAGTGTCGCATATGGGCCAACTGTTGCGACTTTAATTTTTTATTTTTTTTTTTTATTTCGGATTTTTTTTTTTGTTCCCTACCAAAGGATTAGGGACACAATACCATCAACTAAGGATCAAGAAATTTTTGTTTTGAGAAATGAAATCAAAGAGAATTTAAGTTGGAAAAACCTGAAATGCGCAACCTGCGATACCTGTGCATAACATGCGACTCGCAGGTGCAACCCGCGATAGTGATCTGCGGCTCGCGGATGACGCACCCAAAATGCTCAACTCGCTGTCACTAGGTGCGACATCACCTGCGACTCGCAGGTGCAACCTGCGATGGTGATCCGCGACTCGCGGATGATGCAGCCAAACGGGTCAACTCTCTGTCACTCAATGCGACACCACCCGCGATTCGCAGGTGCTACATGCGACTCGCATGTGTCGCATGTAGTGTCGCATATGGGCCAACTGTTGCGACTTTAATTTTTTATTTTTTTATTTTTTATTTCGGATTTTTTTTTTTGTTCCCTACCAAAGGATTAGGGACACAATACCATCAACTAAGGATCAAGAAATTTTTGTTTTGAGAAATGAAATCAAAGAGAATTTAAGTTGGAAAAACCTGAAATGCGCAACCTGCGATACCTGTGCATAACATGCGACTCGCAGGTGCAACCCGCGATAGTGATCTGCGGCTCGCGGATGACGCACCCAAAATGCTCAACTCGCTGTCACTAGGTGCGACATCACCTGCGACTCGCAGGTGCAACCTGCGATGGTGATCCGCGACTCGCGGATGATGCAGCCAAACGGGTCAACTCTCTGTCACTCAATGCGACACCACCCGCGATTCGCAGGTGCTACATGCGACTCGCATGTGTCGCATGTAGTGTCGCATATGGGCCAACTGTTGCGACTTTAATTTTTTTTATTTTTTTTATTTCGGATTTTTTTTTTTGTTCCCTACCAAAGGATTAGGGACACAATACCATCAACTAAGGATCAAGAAATTTTTGTTTTGAGAAATGAAATCAAAGAGAATTTAAGTTGGAAAAACCTGAAATGCGCAACCTGCGATACCTGTGCATAACATGCGACTCGCAGGTGCAACCCGCGATAGTGATCTGCGGCTCGCGGATGACGCACCCAAAATGCTCAACTCGCTGTCACTAGGTGCGACATCACCTGCGACTCGCAGGTGCAACCTGCGATGGTGATCCGCGACTCGCGGATGATGCAGCCAAACGGGTCAACTCTCTGTCACTCAATGCGACACCACCCGCGATTCGCAGGTGCTACATGCGACTCGCATGTGTCGCATGTAGTGTCGCATATGGGCCAACTGTTGCGACTTTAATTTTTTTTTTTTTTTTTTATTTCGGATTTTTTTTTTTGTTCCCTACCAAAGGATTAGGGACACAATACCATCAACTAAGGATCAAGAAATTTTTGTTTTGAGAAATGAAATCAAAGAGAATTTAAGTTGGAAAAACCTGAAATGCGCAACCTGCGATACCTGTGCATAACATGCGACTCGCAGGTGCAACCCGCGATAGTGATCTGCGGCTCGCGGATGACGCACCCAAAATGCTCAACTCGCTGTCACTAGGTGCGACATCACCTGCGACTCGCAGGTGCAACCTGCGATGGTGATCCGCGACTCGCGGATGATGCAGCCAAACGGGTCAACTCTCTGTCACTCAATGCGACACCACCCGCGATTCGCAGGTGCTACATGCGACTCGCATGTGTCGCATGTAGTGTCGCATATGGGCCAACTGTTGCGACTTTAATTTTTTATTTTTTTTTTTATTTCGGATTTTTTTTTTTGTTCCCTACCAAAGGATTAGGGACACAATACCATCAACTAAGGATCAAGAAATTTTTGTTTTGAGAAATGAAATCAAAGAGAATTTAAGTTGGAAAAACCTGAAATGCGCAACCTGCGATACCTGTGCATAACATGCGACTCGCAGGTGCAACCCGCGATAGTGATCTGCGGCTCGCGGATGACGCACCCAAAATGCTCAACTCGCTGTCACTAGGTGCGACATCACCTGCGACTCGCAGGTGCAACCTGCGATGGTGATCCGCGACTCGCGGATGATGCAGCCAAACGGGTCAACTCTCTGTCACTCAATGCGACACCACCCGCGATTCGCAGGTGCTACATGCGACTCGCATGTGTCGCATGTAGTGTCGCATATGGGCCAACTGTTGCGACTTTAATTTTTTATTTTTTTTTTTATTTCGGATTTTTTTTTTTTGTTCCCTACCAAAGGATTAGGGACACAATACCATCAACTAAGGATCAAGAAATTTTTGTTTTGAGAAATGAAATCAAAGAGAATTTAAGTTGGAAAAACCTGAAATGCGCAACCTGCGATACCTGTGCATAACATGCGACTCGCAGGTGCAACCCGCGATAGTGATCTGCGGCTCGCGGATGACGCACCCAAAATGCTCAACTCGCTGTCACTAGGTGCGACATCACCTGCGACTCGCAGGTGCAACCTGCGATGGTGATCCGCGACTCGCGGATGATGCAGCCAAACGGGTCAACTCTCTGTCACTCAATGCGACACCACCCGCGATTCGCAGGTGCTACATGCGACTCGCATGTGTCGCATGTAGTGTCGCATATGGGCCAACTGTTGCGACTTTAATTTTTTTATTTTTTTTTTATTTCGGATTTTTTTTTTTTGTTCCCTACCAAAGGATTAGGGACACAATACCATCAACTAAGGATCAAGAAATTTTTGTTTTGAGAAATGAAATCAAAGAGAATTTAAGTTGGAAAAACCTGAAATGCGCAACCTGCGATACCTGTGCATAACATGCGACTCGCAGGTGCAACCCGCGATAGTGATCTGCGGCTCGCGGATGACGCACCCAAAATGCTCAACTCGCTGTCACTAGGTGCGACATCACCTGCGACTCGCAGGTGCAACCTGCGATGGTGATCCGCGACTCGCGGATGATGCAGCCAAACGGGTCAACTCTCTGTCACTCAATGCGACACCACCCGCGATTCGCAGGTGCTACATGCGACTCGCATGTGTCGCATGTAGTGTCGCATATGGGCCAACTGTTGCGACTTTAATTTTTTATTTTTTTTTTTATTTCGGATTTTTTTTTTTGTTCCCTACCAAAGGATTAGGGACACAATACCATCAACTAAGGATCAAGAAATTTTTGTTTTGAGAAATGAAATCAAAGAGAATTTAAGTTGGAAAAACCTGAAATGCGCAACCTGCGATACCTGTGCATAACATGCGACTCGCAGGTGCAACCCGCGATAGTGATCTGCGGCTCGCGGATGACGCACCCAAAATGCTCAACTCGCTGTCACTAGGTGCGACATCACCTGCGACTCGCAGGTGCAACCTGCGATGGTGATCCGCGACTCGCGGATGATGCAGCCAAACGGGTCAACTCTCTGTCACTCAATGCGACACCACCCGCGATTCGCAGGTGCTACATGCGACTCGCATGTGTCGCATGTAGTGTCGCATATGGGCCAACTGTTGCGACTTTAATTTTTATTTTTTTTTTTTATTTCGGATTTTTTTTTTTGTTCCCTACCAAAGGATTAGGGACACAATACCATCAACTAAGGATCAAGAAATTTTTGTTTTGAGAAATGAAATCAAAGAGAATTTAAGTTGGAAAAACCTGAAATGCGCAACCTGCGATACCTGTGCATAACATGCGACTCGCAGGTGCAACCCGCGATAGTGATCTGCGGCTCGCGGATGACGCACCCAAAATGCTCAACTCGCTGTCACTAGGTGCGACATCACCTGCGACTCGCAGGTGCAACCTGCGATGGTGATCCGCGACTCGCGGATGATGCAGCCAAACGGGTCAACTCTCTGTCACTCAATGCGACACCACCCGCGATTCGCAGGTGCTACATGCGACTCGCATGTGTCGCATGTAGTGTCGCATATGGGCCAACTGTTGCGACTTTAATTTTTTTTTATTTCGGATTTTTTTTTGTTCCCTACCAAAGGATTAGGGACACAATACCATCAACTAAGGATCAAGAAATTTTTGTTTTGAGAAATGAAATCAAAGAGAATTTAAGTTGGAAAAACCTGAAATGCGCAACCTGCGATACCTGTGCATAACATGCGACTCGCAGGTGCAACCCGCGATAGTGATCTGCGGCTCGCGGATGACGCACCCAAAATGCTCAACTCGCTGTCACTAGGTGCGACATCACCTGCGACTCGCAGGTGCAACCTGCGATGGTGATCCGCGACTCGCGGATGATGCAGCCAAACGGGTCAACTCTCTGTCACTCAATGCGACACCACCCGCGATTCGCAGGTGCTACATGCGACTCGCATGTGTCGCATGTAGTGTCGCATATGGGCCAACTGTTGCGACTTTAATTTTTTTTTTTTTTTTTTATTTCGGATTTTTTTTTTTTGTTCCCTACCAAAGGATTAGGGACACAATACCATCAACTAAGGATCAAGAAATTTTTGTTTTGAGAAATGAAATCAAAGAGAATTTAAGTTGGAAAAACCTGAAATGCGCAACCTGCGATACCTGTGCATAACATGCGACTCGCAGGTGCAACCCGCGATAGTGATCTGCGGCTCGCGGATGACGCACCCAAAATGCTCAACTCGCTGTCACTAGGTGCGACATCACCTGCGACTCGCAGGTGCAACCTGCGATGGTGATCCGCGACTCGCGGATGATGCAGCCAAACGGGTCAACTCTCTGTCACTCAATGCGACACCACCCGCGATTCGCAGGTGCTACATGCGACTCGCATGTGTCGCATGTAGTGTCGCATATGGGCCAACTGTTGCGACTTTAATTTTTTTTTTTATTTTTTATTTCGGATTTTTTTTTTTGTTCCCTACCAAAGGATTAGGGACACAATACCATCAACTAAGGATCAAGAAATTTTTGTTTTGAGAAATGAAATCAAAGAGAATTTAAGTTGGAAAAACCTGAAATGCGCAACCTGCGATACCTGTGCATAACATGCGACTCGCAGGTGCAACCCGCGATAGTGATCTGCGGCTCGCGGATGACGCACCCAAAATGCTCAACTCGCTGTCACTAGGTGCGACATCACCTGCGACTCGCAGGTGCAACCTGCGATGGTGATCCGCGACTCGCGGATGATGCAGCCAAACGGGTCAACTCTCTGTCACTCAATGCGACACCACCCGCGATTCGCAGGTGCTACATGCGACTCGCATGTGTCGCATGTAGTGTCGCATATGGGCCAACTGTTGCGACTTTAATTTTTTATTTTTTTATTTTTTATTTCGGATTTTTTTTTTGTTCCCTACCAAAGGATTAGGGACACAATACCATCAACTAAGGATCAAGAAATTTTTGTTTTGAGAAATGAAATCAAAGAGAATTTAAGTTGGAAAAACCTGAAATGCGCAACCTGCGATACCTGTGCATAACATGCGACTCGCAGGTGCAACCCGCGATAGTGATCTGCGGCTCGCGGATGACGCACCCAAAATGCTCAACTCGCTGTCACTAGGTGCGACATCACCTGCGACTCGCAGGTGCAACCTGCGATGGTGATCCGCGACTCGCGGATGATGCAGCCAAACGGGTCAACTCTCTGTCACTCAATGCGACACCACCCGCGATTCGCAGGTGCTACATGCGACTCGCATGTGTCGCATGTAGTGTCGCATATGGGCCAACTGTTGCGACTTTAATTTTTTTTTTTTTTTTATTTCGGATTTTTTTTTTTGTTCCCTACCAAAGGATTAGGGACACAATACCATCAACTAAGGATCAAGAAATTTTTGTTTTGAGAAATGAAATCAAAGAGAATTTAAGTTGGAAAAACCTGAAATGCGCAACCTGCGATACCTGTGCATAACATGCGACTCGCAGGTGCAACCCGCGATAGTGATCTGCGGCTCGCGGATGACGCACCCAAAATGCTCAACTCGCTGTCACTAGGTGCGACATCACCTGCGACTCGCAGGTGCAACCTGCGATGGTGATCCGCGACTCGCGGATGATGCAGCCAAACGGGTCAACTCTCTGTCACTCAATGCGACACCACCCGCGATTCGCAGGTGCTACATGCGACTCGCATGTGTCGCATGTAGTGTCGCATATGGGCCAACTGTTGCGACTTTAATTTTTTTTTTTTTTTTTTATTTCGGATTTTTTTTTTGTTCCCTACCAAAGGATTAGGGACACAATACCATCAACTAAGGATCAAGAAATTTTTGTTTTGAGAAATGAAATCAAAGAGAATTTAAGTTGGAAAAACCTGAAATGCGCAACCTGCGATACCTGTGCATAACATGCGACTCGCAGGTGCAACCCGCGATAGTGATCTGCGGCTCGCGGATGACGCACCCAAAATGCTCAACTCGCTGTCACTAGGTGCGACATCACCTGCGACTCGCAGGTGCAACCTGCGATGGTGATCCGCGACTCGCGGATGATGCAGCCAAACGGGTCAACTCTCTGTCACTCAATGCGACACCACCCGCGATTCGCAGGTGCTACATGCGACTCGCATGTGTCGCATGTAGTGTCGCATATGGGCCAACTGTTGCGACTTTAATTTTTTATTTTTTTATTTTTTATTTCGGATTTTTTTTTTGTTCCCTACCAAAGGATTAGGGACACAATACCATCAACTAAGGATCAAGAAATTTTTGTTTTGAGAAATGAAATCAAAGAGAATTTAAGTTGGAAAAACCTGAAATGCGCAACCTGCGATACCTGTGCATAACATGCGACTCGCAGGTGCAACCCGCGATAGTGATCTGCGGCTCGCGGATGACGCACCCAAAATGCTCAACTCGCTGTCACTAGGTGCGACATCACCTGCGACTCGCAGGTGCAACCTGCGATGGTGATCCGCGACTCGCGGATGATGCAGCCAAACGGGTCAACTCTCTGTCACTCAATGCGACACCACCCGCGATTCGCAGGTGCTACATGCGACTCGCATGTGTCGCATGTAGTGTCGCATATGGGCCAACTGTTGCGACTTTAATTTTTTTTTTTTTTTTTATTTCGATTTTTTTTGTTCCCTACCAAAGGATTAGGGACACAATACCATCAACTAAGGATCAAGAAATTTTTGTTTTGAGAAATGAAATCAAAGAGAATTTAAGTTGGAAAAACCTGAAATGCGCAACCTGCGATACCTGTGCATAACATGCGACTCGCAGGTGCAACCCGCGATAGTGATCTGCGGCTCGCGGATGACGCACCCAAAATGCTCAACTCGCTGTCACTAGGTGCGACATCACCTGCGACTCGCAGGTGCAACCTGCGATGGTGATCCGCGACTCGCGGATGATGCAGCCAAACGGGTCAACTCTCTGTCACTCAATGCGACACCACCCGCGATTCGCAGGTGCTACATGCGACTCGCATGTGTCGCATGTAGTGTCGCATATGGGCCAACTGTTGCGACTTTAATTTTTTTTTTTTTTTTTATTTCGGATTTTTTTTTTTGTTCCCTACCAAAGGATTAGGGACACAATACCATCAACTAAGGATCAAGAAATTTTTGTTTTGAGAAATGAAATCAAAGAGAATTTAAGTTGGAAAAACCTGAAATGCGCAACCTGCGATACCTGTGCATAACATGCGACTCGCAGGTGCAACCCGCGATAGTGATCTGCGGCTCGCGGATGACGCACCCAAAATGCTCAACTCGCTGTCACTAGGTGCGACATCACCTGCGACTCGCAGGTGCAACCTGCGATGGTGATCCGCGACTCGCGGATGATGCAGCCAAACGGGTCAACTCTCTGTCACTCAATGCGACACCACCCGCGATTCGCAGGTGCTACATGCGACTCGCATGTGTCGCATGTAGTGTCGCATATGGGCCAACTGTTGCGACTTTAATTTTTTTTTTTTTTTTTTATTTCGGATTTTTTTTTTGTTCCCTACCAAAGGATTAGGGACACAATACCATCAACTAAGGATCAAGAAATTTTTGTTTTGAGAAATGAAATCAAAGAGAATTTAAGTTGGAAAAACCTGAAATGCGCAACCTGCGATACCTGTGCATAACATGCGACTCGCAGGTGCAACCCGCGATAGTGATCTGCGGCTCGCGGATGACGCACCCAAAATGCTCAACTCGCTGTCACTAGGTGCGACATCACCTGCGACTCGCAGGTGCAACCTGCGATGGTGATCCGCGACTCGCGGATGATGCAGCCAAACGGGTCAACTCTCTGTCACTCAATGCGACACCACCCGCGATTCGCAGGTGCTACATGCGACTCGCATGTGTCGCATGTAGTGTCGCATATGGGCCAACTGTTGCGACTTTAATTTTTTTTTTTTTTTTATTTCGGATTTTTTTTTCCCTACCAAAGGATTAGGGACACAATACCATCAACTAAGGATCAAGAAATTTTTGTTTTGAGAAATGAAATCAAAGAGAATTTAAGTTGGAAAAACCTGAAATGCGCAACCTGCGATACCTGTGCATAACATGCGACTCGCAGGTGCAACCCGCGATAGTGATCTGCGGCTCGCGGATGACGCACCCAAAATGCTCAACTCGCTGTCACTAGGTGCGACATCACCTGCGACTCGCAGGTGCAACCTGCGATGGTGATCCGCGACTCGCGGATGATGCAGCCAAACGGGTCAACTCTCTGTCACTCAATGCGACACCACCCGCGATTCGCAGGTGCTACATGCGACTCGCATGTGTCGCATGTAGTGTCGCATATGGGCCAACTGTTGCGACTTTAATTTTTTTTTTTTTTTTATTTCGGATTTTTTTTTTGTTCCCTACCAAAGGATTAGGGACACAATACCATCAACTAAGGATCAAGAAATTTTTGTTTTGAGAAATGAAATCAAAGAGAATTTAAGTTGGAAAAACCTGAAATGCGCAACCTGCGATACCTGTGCATAACATGCGACTCGCAGGTGCAACCCGCGATAGTGATCTGCGGCTCGCGGATGACGCACCCAAAATGCTCAACTCGCTGTCACTAGGTGCGACATCACCTGCGACTCGCAGGTGCAACCTGCGATGGTGATCCGCGACTCGCGGATGATGCAGCCAAACGGGTCAACTCTCTGTCACTCAATGCGACACCACCCGCGATTCGCAGGTGCTACATGCGACTCGCATGTGTCGCATGTAGTGTCGCATATGGGCCAACTGTTGCGACTTTAATTTTTTTTTTTTTTTTTTATTTCGGATTTTTTTTTTTGTTCCCTACCAAAGGATTAGGGACACAATACCATCAACTAAGGATCAAGAAATTTTTGTTTTGAGAAATGAAATCAAAGAGAATTTAAGTTGGAAAAACCTGAAATGCGCAACCTGCGATACCTGTGCATAACATGCGACTCGCAGGTGCAACCCGCGATAGTGATCTGCGGCTCGCGGATGACGCACCCAAAATGCTCAACTCGCTGTCACTAGGTGCGACATCACCTGCGACTCGCAGGTGCAACCTGCGATGGTGATCCGCGACTCGCGGATGATGCAGCCAAACGGGTCAACTCTCTGTCACTCAATGCGACACCACCCGCGATTCGCAGGTGCTACATGCGACTCGCATGTGTCGCATGTAGTGTCGCATATGGGCCAACTGTTGCGACTTTAATTTTTTTTTTTTTTTTTTATTTCGGATTTTTTTTTTTTGTTCCCTACCAAAGGATTAGGGACACAATACCATCAACTAAGGATCAAGAAATTTTTGTTTTGAGAAATGAAATCAAAGAGAATTTAAGTTGGAAAAACCTGAAATGCGCAACCTGCGATACCTGTGCATAACATGCGACTCGCAGGTGCAACCCGCGATAGTGATCTGCGGCTCGCGGATGACGCACCCAAAATGCTCAACTCGCTGTCACTAGGTGCGACATCACCTGCGACTCGCAGGTGCAACCTGCGATGGTGATCCGCGACTCGCGGATGATGCAGCCAAACGGGTCAACTCTCTGTCACTCAATGCGACACCACCCGCGATTCGCAGGTGCTACATGCGACTCGCATGTGTCGCATGTAGTGTCGCATATGGGCCAACTGTTGCGACTTTAATTTTTTTTTTTTTTTTTTATTTCGGATTTTTTTTTTTGTTCCCTACCAAAGGATTAGGGACACAATACCATCAACTAAGGATCAAGAAATTTTTGTTTTGAGAAATGAAATCAAAGAGAATTTAAGTTGGAAAAACCTGAAATGCGCAACCTGCGATACCTGTGCATAACATGCGACTCGCAGGTGCAACCCGCGATAGTGATCTGCGGCTCGCGGATGACGCACCCAAAATGCTCAACTCGCTGTCACTAGGTGCGACATCACCTGCGACTCGCAGGTGCAACCTGCGATGGTGATCCGCGACTCGCGGATGATGCAGCCAAACGGGTCAACTCTCTGTCACTCAATGCGACACCACCCGCGATTCGCAGGTGCTACATGCGACTCGCATGTGTCGCATGTAGTGTCGCATATGGGCCAACTGTTGCGACTTTAATTTTTTTTTTTTTTTTTATTTCGGATTTTTTTTTTTGTTCCCTACCAAAGGATTAGGGACACAATACCATCAACTAAGGATCAAGAAATTTTTGTTTTGAGAAATGAAATCAAAGAGAATTTAAGTTGGAAAAACCTGAAATGCGCAACCTGCGATACCTGTGCATAACATGCGACTCGCAGGTGCAACCCGCGATAGTGATCTGCGGCTCGCGGATGACGCACCCAAAATGCTCAACTCGCTGTCACTAGGTGCGACATCACCTGCGACTCGCAGGTGCAACCTGCGATGGTGATCCGCGACTCGCGGATGATGCAGCCAAACGGGTCAACTCTCTGTCACTCAATGCGACACCACCCGCGATTCGCAGGTGCTACATGCGACTCGCATGTGTCGCATGTAGTGTCGCATATGGGCCAACTGTTGCGACTTTAATTTTTTTTTTTTTTTTTATTTCGGATTTTTTTTTGTTCCCTACCAAAGGATTAGGGACACAATACCATCAACTAAGGATCAAGAAATTTTTGTTTTGAGAAATGAAATCAAAGAGAATTTAAGTTGGAAAAACCTGAAATGCGCAACCTGCGATACCTGTGCATAACATGCGACTCGCAGGTGCAACCCGCGATAGTGATCTGCGGCTCGCGGATGACGCACCCAAAATGCTCAACTCGCTGTCACTAGGTGCGACATCACCTGCGACTCGCAGGTGCAACCTGCGATGGTGATCCGCGACTCGCGGATGATGCAGCCAAACGGGTCAACTCTCTGTCACTCAATGCGACACCACCCGCGATTCGCAGGTGCTACATGCGACTCGCATGTGTCGCATGTAGTGTCGCATATGGGCCAACTGTTGCGACTTTAATTTTTTTTTTTTTTTTATTTCGATTTTTTTTTGTTCCCTACCAAAGGATTAGGGACACAATACCATCAACTAAGGATCAAGAAATTTTTGTTTTGAGAAATGAAATCAAAGAGAATTTAAGTTGGAAAAACCTGAAATGCGCAACCTGCGATACCTGTGCATAACATGCGACTCGCAGGTGCAACCCGCGATAGTGATCTGCGGCTCGCGGATGACGCACCCAAAATGCTCAACTCGCTGTCACTAGGTGCGACATCACCTGCGACTCGCAGGTGCAACCTGCGATGGTGATCCGCGACTCGCGGATGATGCAGCCAAACGGGTCAACTCTCTGTCACTCAATGCGACACCACCCGCGATTCGCAGGTGCTACATGCGACTCGCATGTGTCGCATGTAGTGTCGCATATGGGCCAACTGTTGCGACTTTAATTTTTTTTTTTTTTTTATTTCGGATTTTTTTTTTGTTCCCTACCAAAGGATTAGGGACACAATACCATCAACTAAGGATCAAGAAATTTTTGTTTTGAGAAATGAAATCAAAGAGAATTTAAGTTGGAAAAACCTGAAATGCGCAACCTGCGATACCTGTGCATAACATGCGACTCGCAGGTGCAACCCGCGATAGTGATCTGCGGCTCGCGGATGACGCACCCAAAATGCTCAACTCGCTGTCACTAGGTGCGACATCACCTGCGACTCGCAGGTGCAACCTGCGATGGTGATCCGCGACTCGCGGATGATGCAGCCAAACGGGTCAACTCTCTGTCACTCAATGCGACACCACCCGCGATTCGCAGGTGCTACATGCGACTCGCATGTGTCGCATGTAGTGTCGCATATGGGCCAACTGTTGCGACTTTAATTTTTTTTTTTTTTTTTATTTCGGATTTTTTTTTTGTTCCCTACCAAAGGATTAGGGACACAATACCATCAACTAAGGATCAAGAAATTTTTGTTTTGAGAAATGAAATCAAAGAGAATTTAAGTTGGAAAAACCTGAAATGCGCAACCTGCGATACCTGTGCATAACATGCGACTCGCAGGTGCAACCCGCGATAGTGATCTGCGGCTCGCGGATGACGCACCCAAAATGCTCAACTCGCTGTCACTAGGTGCGACATCACCTGCGACTCGCAGGTGCAACCTGCGATGGTGATCCGCGACTCGCGGATGATGCAGCCAAACGGGTCAACTCTCTGTCACTCAATGCGACACCACCCGCGATTCGCAGGTGCTACATGCGACTCGCATGTGTCGCATGTAGTGTCGCATATGGGCCAACTGTTGCGACTTTAATTTTTTTTTTTTTTATTTCGGATTTTTTTTTTTGTTCCCTACCAAAGGATTAGGGACACAATACCATCAACTAAGGATCAAGAATTTTTTGTTTTGAGAAATGAAATCAAAGAGAATTTAAGTTGGAAAAACCTGAAATGCGCAACCTGCGATACCTGTGCATAACATGCGACTCGCAGGTGCAACCCGCGATAGTGATCTGCGGCTCGCGGATGACGCACCCAAAATGCTGAACTCGCTGTCACTAGGTGCGACATCACCTCCGACTCGCAGGTGCAACCTGCGATGGTGATCCGCGACTCGCGGATGATGCAGCCAAACGGGTCAACTCTCTGTCACTCAATGCGACACCACCCGCGATTCGCAGGTGCTACATGCGACTCGCATGTGTCGCATGTAGTGTCGCATATGGGCCAACTGTTGCGACTTTAATTTTTTTTTTTTTTTTTTTTTTTTTTTTTGTTCCCTACCAAATATCACAAGTATAAAGAATGAAATTCTACTGTAGTAGCATGAGTATGATATTCGGAATTCGTACAATATGATTGGAATAATACGTTAAAAGATATATAACCCTCGTAACCGTAAGCTGAGGTGGGGCCCACATGATGGGATTTTTATAAAGGACATATGATAAGTTATATGGACAATATATGTGAAGTTAAACACAACTCAAGAAGGACCCTTGAGCCAAATCCAAGTGTAAGCCCTCCAAAAAGATATTTTTAAGTTAGTTTTTCGGGTGATCTGACTTCGGGAGGCGATAACCCCATCATTATTTGGGAATTGGGGAAAACTCCTAAAATGAAAGTTGTATATAATTGAAATACCTTTCCAACCATAGGTCGTGGGCCTATATGTGACATCGGGATAAAGAGGTATGGACGTTTTAAGACAGAAAGGTCAAGCTGGGCAGTGAAATGGGCCCAACCCGATTCCAAGCCGGCTCAGGCCCAGTTTCCTTGCTATTTAAGGGAAATTTTCAGCCTTTAGCCTCATTTTTACACCAGAAAAATCCAGAATAATTGAGAGAGAGAGAGAGAGAGAGAGAGAGAGAGAGAGAGAGAGGAGAGTTAGGGAGAGGAAGTGGAGAATCGATCAAGTTCGAGACCCCGAATCCCGAGGCTCGTGAAGGATAAAGTGTAGTACGAGTTATCATCGTCGTTTTAAGCTAAATATTGATCATGGGGGAGGATATTTTCGTGGTTGAGCTGCTGCTAAGGTATTTATAAGATTCATTTTATGTTATTAATAAGTTTATTTAGAGTTTTAACGGATTAGAACGGAGAAAATAGCGTTATAAATTCGTTTGTTGTTTTGTTGATATTTATGGATCGGGGGCTGTTTTAGTTGGATTAAAATGATGGAATTGGCTGAGTTATGATGTATAATAATTGTTGATGTTGTTGAAAAGTTGCTGTTCTTGAATTTGGGAGAATAAAGTGTATGAAGATATCATATACAAAGCGTATACCGGGCTGTTTTTATATGATTTTCGTGGCTGTTTTGTGACAATATTTTGGGGCTGTTTGGTGGTTGTTATGAATTGTTTTGTGGGCTGGAATATCGTGGGATTGGCTGTAGCTATTGTTGTTGTTGTGTTTGTTGTTATACTATAGATATACGAAAATAAAGAAGTGTATACGAGCATTGGTATACGAATGTATATTGGGCTGTTTTGGAAGTGATTTAAGAATGGATTTAATTCTAGTTTGATATGAAATTGTTGGTGTTGGTATTTTGATTGATGTTTGGCTAAATTGGAATATCGAGGATTGTTAAGTTTTCAGGGAAAATGCTGCCCGAATTTCATTAAGTTTCATTCGTACTTGGATTGGTTAGTAAGTGATGTGGATGATCTAACTGTGGCTTATGTTATCTTAATTTTAGACCTACGAGCTCGAGAGGTAGAATTTGGACATTTAAATAAGCGTTAAAGGTATGTAAACCTAACCCTTTCTTCTTTTTGGCATGATCTTTATGAAACAAACAGACGACGTGTATATGATTCCAAAGAAGTTCTTATTCTTAGAGCACTAGGATGGCTAATGTTATTGACTCCCAGAACTTACTTTATTATGTTTTGATACGTATTTATGATTTCTGAAGTTCTATTTGATATATTCCCTAGTGACACTCGAAAGATACTTGATATGACTATTGTCCTGATTTTCAAATGATGGTTCGTTTTGATTATTCTATTGATTCTCAGATATGATTTAGTTTGCATATGGTTGCTCACTACTCTGCTCGTGCATACCTCAATATATCTTTCACTGAGTCCCGGGCCAGGATACGTTTTCGTGCACAGTTTCACTACATTATTCACCGAGTCCCTCACTAGAGGGCTGGGTACGGTATATATGTATGTATATGGTGGTGTTATGATGTGATTATGGCGCCAAGGATGGTATATGGCGACCTTATTCACCGAGTCCCATAATGGGCCGGATATGATATATGATATTGATATGCATGATTTTCATTTCATAAGGCAAGTGTATTGATATTTTAAAAGTCATACTTGTTTCTGGTAATCTCTATTTCAGTTATGATCCTCTTTATTGTATTTCATGTTTTATATACCTAGTACATATTCCGTACTGACCCCCCTATCTTCGGGGGTCTGCGTTTCATGCTCGCAGGTACAGATAGTCGGTTTGGTGACCCTTCAGCATAGGACTTCTACTCAGCTGTCTTGGAGAGCTCCGATATTCCGGAGCCTAGACTTTTGGTACAGATCTTATGGTGTATATATATATGTTTACCCAGGGGTACGGCGGGGCCCTATCCCGTCATATTTCACTATCAATATTCTTAGAGGTCTGTAGACATATGTGTGGGTTGTGTATAAGTTCTGTTCAGCTGTGTCTATACGATGTGCTATGGATATGTTCATCTGTAGTGGTAGCCTTGTCGGCTTGCATATGATATGGATATGTTCATCTGTAGTGGTAGCCTTGTCGGCTTGCATATGGTTGCTCACTACTCTGCTTGTGCATGCCTCAATATATCTTTCACTGAATCCCGGGCCAGGATACGTTTTCGTGCACAGTTTCACTACATTATTCACCGAGTCCCTCACTAGAGGGCAAGGTACGGTATATATATATATATATATATGTATATGATGGTGTTATGATGTGATGATGTGATGGTGTTATGATGTGATTATGGCGCCAAGGATGGTATATGGCGACCTTATTCACCGAGTCCCATAAATGGCCGGATATGATATATGATATTGATATGCATGATTTTCATTTCATAAGGCAAGTGTATTGATATTTTAAAAGTCATACTTGTTTCTGGTAATCTCTATTTCAGTTATGATCCTCTTTATTGTATTTCATGTTTTATATACCCAGTACATATTCCGTACTGACCCCCCTATCTTCGGGGGTCTGCGTTTCATGCCCGCAGGTACAGATAGTCGGTTTGGTGACCCTTCAGCATAGGACTTCTACTCAGCTGTCTTGGAGAGCTCCGATATTCCGGAGCCTAGACTTTTGGTACAGATCTTATGGTGTATATATATATGTTTACCCAGGGGTACGGCGGGGCCCTGTCCCGTCATATTTCACTATCAATATTCTTAGAGGTCTGTAAACATATGTGTGGGTTGTGTATAAGTTCTGTTCAGCTGTGTCTATACGATGTGCTATGGATATGTTCATCTGTAGTGGTAGCCTTGTCGGCTTGCATATGATATGGTGTTCTTCTGTATTGGCAGCCTTGTCTGCTTGCGTATCATTTTATGATTTGACTAGTTGTGACTCCTCAGGAGACGGTTTATCTGGACATATATACATGACGACGTTATGAACCTTGGAGTTCTTTTACAAGTTTCCATACTGTTCTTAGATTCAGTTTGACTATATCCAACAGGTATGTATATGAGTGTCCAGGTCGGGCACTAGTCATGGCCCACGGGGTTGGGTCGTGACAATAAGAAAATTTGGAGTTCACCAAGTTCCCCAAAAATCCCGATATCCATCCGAGACCTCCTGGATACAAACTGAACATGCAGACATATGTAAAAATGCTCTACGAACTCACGCGTGCCCTCGAAATTTTCAGTGAAAGTCTGCTTCACTGGGTCAACCCCCAAATGACCAAACTCAAGTTTCCAACCAATGGTACAAAAACCTCCTAAAAGCATCGAGAACCGAACCACAAATCCCACCAAGTGATAATCGCCCCTCCAGACCTCATGGAATCGACGGTGTTTCATGTGTCTACACTGAAAAATATCATTCAAACGGTTCTTATATCATTGAGTGGGATTCGATTCTATATTTGTCTTATGAGAAGGAACCAATAGCCATCTTGGGTAGAGAGGTTCAAAAGTTGAGGTCAAAGGAAATAGCTTCAGTGAAGGTTCAGTGGAATCATCGTCCAGCCGAGGAGGCTACTTGGGATACCAAGTCTGATATGCGTAGTAGATATCCCAAGCTTTTCACCCAGTCAGGTACCATTTCTTTGTTTTATTCCTTGCCCGTTTAAGGACTAACAATTGTTCAATTTGTAGCTGATGTAACGTTATCCATGTTTTGACCATTTTACTCTTGTTGACCTAATTCTCGAGGTTATCGGGCGATTCTAGATAGAATTGAAAGAATTATAACCTTTAAGTGAAAGGGTTTGACCAATGGTTAATTTTTTCGATAAACGAACCTTTTTTGGAATTCCTTCAATTTTGTGAGGCTCGGAGGGTCATATATAACTTGGTGGGGGTGGCTGGTTCGATTCCCGAGGCTTCTGGGTGCATTTTGGGTACTTGGTTAGAAACTTAGTTCTTGTCGTTTGGGGGTTGACTTAGTCAATGTGACCTCCGTTGAGAATTCTGAGGTCACGAATGGATTCAGAGCATGTTTTTACTTGCGTCTACATGTTTTGTTGTATCTGGGAGGTCCCAGATGGTTGTTGGGGTTTTGGGTTGAGACTTGGTGAAACCAAAACATTTCTGGTTCTGGTGTCTCGCCCCAGCGGAGGCTGTTCACCCCTGCAGATCCGCCCCAACGAGCTTTAGTCCGCAAGAGCGGAACCACGGTATGTTTAATGAATTATACCTTCACTTTATTATAACGCATTCCAGATCTCTAAGTAACCATTCCCATAATATTTGTTCTTGTTCTTGCCTCTCGAGGCGATAATTCCACGTCGTTGTCTTTACTCACCTTTTCATTTCGTAGTTGGTTGACGATTGTATTGTGAGCTTTTCCGCTGAAATGTTACTCTCTCCTGGTGCACATAGTCTTAACTCGACTCTTTCTTCTTCTATAGTTACTCCTTTAAGACGTATCGTTCACTTCATCTTACCTCTCACGCGTAGACGTCCCTCGTCGATTTATTAGACTTTACAATCCCTGGAGTATTTCATGCTTCCCGCAACATGTAGACCCTTCACAGACACTACGAATAAGACGAAATTTACCTTGGTGTGACATTATTTTGCTTCAATAACCTTACATTGCTCTGTTGTTACAGTCCATACTCTGGAATCTTCAGCATCATGTATCACTTCTCGACTTTCTTATTAAACGATTTTAACAGTAACTTTGCTTTTAGCTCTTAATCTCGATCTTTAGAGTTGGCTATCAAGTAGTGCTGGAGTTCCCTCATGTGATAACCTTATCTAGCTGCTCTGTGATCCGTCTATTATTAACTGGTACAATTCTGAAAGAATTTTTTATTTTAGCATATAAATTCAATGTCATCCAGTAACCAGTTTGTTCCGATCGTCTCGCTTGAACTGTTTCACCATTTCCCTTACTCCAACTTGTAACACTTTAGGCATATTATCCCGTGCCGTTTCTTTAATTTATTTTTCTCTTAGCTTTTCTGTCACACATTATGTTGCGATCTTTTCAAGAGCATGCGAAGGTGCTCAAATACCTTAGCGTCGTTTCACTAGTCTTTATGCTTTACTTGCATTCTTCTTTTGTATCTTTCAATCGGTATCGGGGCTCAGTACTAATTCTATCTCGGTAATTTGGCTCAAACCATCTTACACCTTTCCTTAATGTACCCAAAATATCATTACCGCATTGCTATTACTGAATCCTTACTCTTCTTATCAAGTACTCACTTGGTCTCATCCTTAGCATACAAATATTCGTAGGTTGCATAACTATTTTTGTACAACTTGTATAAAGTATGTCCAATCTTAGTCATAGTCCTTCCTTCTCCTGGTTCATTCTGCTTTACACATTTCATCCGTACTAAAGCTCGCTCGTAGCTATCTTGTCATACTCATTTCCCTTTCTTTATTTACCCTTTGATTTTCTCATATCCTACTATAGGAGATTTTCTATCTCCCCCCTTTGCTACTTATAAGTCGCAACATCATTAGCGCACAACTCTATTGCCAAATCTTAGCCTCTAATCTAGTATAGCATTGTTATTCTTTATAATATCTCTTAAGTTACTCGTTACCATTCTTTTGTCGTACTCTTTCTTTTTATAAGCACCCACTTTGTAATGCCATATCATTCAAGATCTTTACAGATGCTTCTCCGCACCATCTCAAATACCATCCTGACTTCTATCCATTCATTGCTGGCTTCAGATCTTACTAACTTGTTTCGGCAAGGGATCTCACTTGAAGTTTAAGTATCCATATCAAAAATATTGCAGTGTCAATTTCTTCCATTTTACACTTGCTTCTTCTCACACCTGCTTCCCCCTTTTAGGGTGTACTTATACCATTATCTGTTTATATTCCGCTCTACGTCTCTATTTCCAATCTTCAAATTCATCTGATCCCTTTTTTTTTCAATTCACTTGGCACACTGTACCATATCCATATCTTTTCTTTATAATTTATGATTTTGATTATCCACGTACGAAACCTTAACAAAATCGTGAAGCGACGAGAACCTTTCTACATATAGTATAAAATCTCATCTGACCATCTGTACTCGACTAATGCGACCCATGTAGCAACTTATCCAAGGCCACATTCCACTTACTATGATTAGTAATTAGTTAGTACTTATAGTCGTTCCAAATTCTCAATTAGGTAGCACTTATATTCCGATGATAAGGGTCCAAAGTTCTCTTATAATATTATCTTTATCCCAACCTATACATAATCCGAAAGCACACTATACAGGTAGCTTTTCCAAGTCCCTCTTAACCATCCAGTCATGAAGCTAGTCATGAAGATGTACAGGGTACATGAACTCCTGGACACCGCTCTTGGACTTCAGTCTTTGTGTTACAATGCCCGTCTATCATAGTCCATCGCAGATTACCTTAGACCAAGTGTTTCTACTCTCATCCTTTTGCTTATACTCAATTTCAAGCCTAATCCTTGGCGTCGACTTTATTGTTTCCGTCTTGATAATTCCTTTTTATTCATTCCTTCTCAATTTACCTTATTACCTTCAGTTATAATCAATCCTCCAGTCCTCGCACGAGGAACCCTATTCTTAATCTCAATAGCGCCTTATCCTTTAGGATATATTACTTCTATACAGTCCTTTCTTCACTACCAAAACTTATGTTGTTCATTCTGATCATCCCCTCTCATTCTTATTATCCCAGTCATTTTCTGGCACTCATTCTACCTCGTTGCTCATCTTTCTATAGTTTGGCCTTTTACAGTTCCGTCACTGATATTACTCGTGTTCTCGGCTATACATGTCATAACCTATTACTGCACTGTTATCTCGCTTTCTTCTTATTTCCTTCTTCCAATTAACTCCTTGTTCACTTGTGCTCGCTATCATTTCCATTATCGTGTACCTATAGAAGAACTTCATAAGTCTTTCTTATTCGTTCTATAGCTCGCCTTAATACTTTAATCACATAGATCACGTCATATCCTTTAGTCACTTCCTTGCTAGGCTTTACTCATTTTCATAACAACCCTTATGATATTCACATTACATCTTGTTCGTAATCAATCCTATAGCGTAACATTTCTTAACCTTTTACCATTTTTGGTCAATCTTATCCTTAATACCTCACAATCTGGCTTATCAATACATTCATATTCGTCACAATTCTTCTTCCTCTGTACTCTTGTCTCAATCATACTGTTATTTCTTCTAACTATAAACTTATCGTAATTTACCCCTGCTTGTCAATTCAGTGATACCTCAATATAATACCCTATTAAGATTTGCCAGCCGTTTCTAAATCATCTCTTAGTATCTCAAGTCCTTCCAAATTATCCAAGCATTTCTTCAACAACACATGAAACACATGATCTAAGACAACCCACAAGTTTGAGTTTTCCTTCTACAAATTCCATCTCCAATTAGTTGATTAAGAACTAATAAACTCAAGGACATAAAGATATGATGAAATGTTACCTCAATAACACAAGAACGCTCCAACTCCAAGACTACGTCACCATGAAGCATCCTTCAAAACCACCACAAGAAGAAGAACTAGAATCCGACAAGCACCACAGGACTTCTAATGCTTGATTCACATAGTTTACCTTCAGATTTGTTCTTGGGCCATGAACGAACTATTTAATTCATAAACTACTTGATGTATGTTTTGTACTCTTAAAATAAAGTGAAACTTAATTGTGGACGTTTTTGCTCTTCAACATGAGCTTTTTCTAAGGTAAAATGTGGCTGGAAAGTATTCTGGTCCGTTCAAATGAATTCCAAACTTGCTGCTCATATTTGCTTCTTCGAAATAAAATTTCCCAAATAAGAATGACACCTCTTACAGATGACATGGAGGGTATCTCTTAAAACTTTAATCCAACCTGATAAATTTACCATATCGATATCGACCTCATAATTACTTTTACTATCAATTCAACCGTTAACTTTATTTCTCGAAGTCAGACGTACTTGCAACTTAGTCAAATTTTATCATTACTGTTGACATGACCTTTCAAGACTTTTTACGAACTTATATCTCATTCTCTTTTTATTTCTAGGAAAATTTTTGCAGAGTTCCCTCTGTATTTCTTACACGCAGGAAATACCAACAATGCCCCACAGGGCCAACATTTATACGTATATATTATCTCGTATCATAGCCATACAGGGCTCCCCATATCAATAAAAATATGAAAATTATGAACTTACCTCGAATGTCCAACTCAAACTGTACCTGTTACACTTTCCTGTTTACTTTCCCTTTCAATCTTTAACTGCAGGTTTCAATCATACCTGTAACATTCATACCGTATCTGACATGTACCCTGCTTACTTATATTTTTACTGATTCGTTCAGCTTCTTCTGTTCACACCTTGAACTTATCAACAATATATATACATTCAATCTATTTCTTACTATACTTCAATAACTTACCTTGATGATGGCCAGTTTGCCATTCTTTATATACAATTTCTGATAACGTAACCTCGATGAAATATCTTACCTCTGTAACTCCCAGTAGCATTATTTACCTTCTCTTGTCGACACCATTCTCTTGCTGAAATCAAAGGTTAGTATATAAGGGATATCATTTCCTATCTCTTGGCTCTATCGCACGATCTAGAGTAAGAAGAAAAGTAACATCCTAAATGTCCTGTAGCTTCATGTTTATAGATGTGGTGCACAACAAACCGATAAACAAGACTCTACTAGACACGGTCTGTAGACACTCCGAGGATGAACTGCTCTGATACCACTTTTTACACGACCCAACCCCGTGGGCCATGACTAGTGCCCGAGCTGGACACTCATATATGTACCTGTTAAATATAGACAAACTGATTCTTAAGAACAATATGGAAACTTGTAAAAGAACCTCAATGGTTCATAACGTCATCATATATAGGTATCCAGATAACCTGTCTCCTGAGGAGTCACCACTAATCAAAATATAATATGATACGCAAGCCGACAGGGCTGCCATTACATGTCAATATGATACGTAAGCCGACAAGGCTGCCACGACATATCAATACCATGCGCAAGCAGACAAGGCTGCCACTACAGACGAACATATCCATAACCCATCGTATAGACACAGCTGAACAAAACTTATACACAACCCACACATATGTCTACAGACCTCTAAGAGTATCGATAGTGAAATATGACGGGACAGGGCCCCACCGTACCCCTGCATAAACATAAATGTATACACATCAAACGATCTGTACCAAAAGTCTAGACTCCGGAACAATGGAGCTCCCCAAGACAGCTGAGTGGAAGTCCTAAGCTGGAGGATCACCAAATCGACTATCCGTACCTGTGGGCATGAAACGCAACCCCAGGAGAAAGGAGGGTCAGTACGAGATATGTATTGAGTATATAGAGCATGAAATACAATAAAGAGGATCATGACTGAAATAGAGATCACAGGAGACAAGTATGACATTCAAAATACCAATACACTTGACTTATAAAATGTAGATCATGCATATCAACATCATATATCGTACCCGGCCCATTATGGGACTCGGTGAATAAAGTCATCGCATGCCATCCTTGGCACAATAATCACATCATCATATCATAATATTATCACATCATCATATCATATATATATATATATATATACCGTACCCGGTCCTTTAGTGAGGGACTTGGTGAACAATGCAGTGAAACTGTGCACGAAAACATACCCGGCCCGGGACTTGGTGAAAGATATATTGAGGTATGCACGAGCAGAGTAGTGAGCAACCATATGCAAACTAAGTCATATCTAAGACTCGATAGAATAATCAAAATGAACTATCATTTGAAAATCAAGACAATAATAATATCAAGTACCCTTCGAATGTCACAATGGATTATATCAAAATAGGACGCCTGAAATCATAGACATGTATCAAGACATAATAAAATAAGTCCTGGGAATCAAGAACATTAACCATCCTAGTGTCTCTAAGAATAGGAGCTTCTTTGGAGTCATATACACGTCGTCTGTTTGTTTCATCAAGAATGAGCCAAAAAGAAGGAAGGGTTAGCTTTACATACCCTACGTCGTCCAAGGAACTCAACTTAATCACGAACTTTTCACAATTAGTATGCCAAACCTATAATCGTAAGAATATGTACGTGACATAAGAAGGCTTTCGTATATCATATATATTAATAAATAACTTAATTCTAAAATGAAACGGGCAGCATCTCCCCTATATCATTAGTATCTCCCAATTCGGTATATCACCACAACTGCCCAACAGCAAATAAATCTCAAAAACACAACAATATACTTAATTTACTGCAACAATCCATCCAATATATATCCTTAAAATCAATCCCTTAAACTTATCTTTATTTCTAACGGAATTTTGACAGCATTTCCTTTCTATTCAGAACAATCCCAATACCTCAATTCAGCTAACAAACAATTAATATCAACATTACAAAAATACCCAACATTTATCCACAATAATCTAACTAAATCCACCAAATAATCCATCCAAATCAACACCTAATACCCAACTACTTAATACAACATATACGACAATTACATCAACATTTCCAACATTCTAATCAGCCAAATCTATCAATAAACATGTAAATAACATCACAGACAACTTAAACATACCTTATGTAGTCCATAACAACGAAATCAACACCATCCAAAGCTAATTTTCCGTTCAAAACGACGACAATAACTTGTTCTTCACTTCACTCTTCACGGGCCTCGGGATTTGGGGCCTCGAACTTGATCAAACTCTCACTTTCTCTCTCTAATCTCTCCTCCCTCTCTCTAACCTTGCTGAACTTTAAATCACATTAAAATGCTGTTTATGACTTTTTTGAAGCCTATTTATAGTGACAAAGGGCGGTGGAGTGGTCCTGCCACGTGTCCACCATATGTCAGGCTCTCTACTTGCGGCCAGCGCCTTTATTTAGTAAAACAATCATATCTCTTGATTCCGACATCGAATAAATTCCCACGAACTATGGGTTGGAAAGATAATTCAATTATCTACAACTTTCATTTTAGGAGTTTTCCCAAATTCCCAAATAATGATGGGGTTATGGTCTCCTGAAGTCAGATCACCCGAAAACGTAACTTAAAAACATCTTTTTGGAGGGCTTACACTTAGATTTGGCTCAAGGGTCCTTCTTGAGTTGTGTTTAACTTCACATATATTGTCCATATAACTTATCACATGTCCTTTATAAAAATCCCATCATGTGGGCCCCACCTCAGCTTACGGTTACGAGGGCTATATATCTTTTAACGTATCATTCCAATCATATTGTACGAATTCCAAATATCGTACTCATGCTATCCTCATTCTACTATAGTAGAATTTCATTCTTTAAACTTGTAACATTTGCTCCTCCTCGAGCTCACATTAAGCCGTCTGTAGCCTTAGTAACACGAAATTTTCTGGGGTGTAACAATTGTTGTGTCAGTCCAGAGGATGATTGATGTCACGACCCGACTGGAGGTCATGACGGGTACCCGGGGCTAACCACCGAGCACCGCTTATACCATTACCCATCATACACATCAAGCGTTCATTCATTAATCTTATACTCAAATCATAGGAAGACCATTTTTCACTTTGAAACATAATTACCTCTATATACATAAGCCCTTGGCTATCAAAATATTATATATATATATATATATATATATATATATATATATATATATACACACGTGGGAAAAATCGTGAGACCATTCCACCCACACATGCGTATCTACGAGCCTCTACTAGAGTGCCAGACATATGGACGGGACAGGACCCCGTCATTCCCAAAACATATACACAAAAGAATAAATCAATGGCACCTCCGGAATAATGGAGTGCTCTCAAAGTCTGCTAGTAGCTCTTACGAGTCTGGATCACCTCCCTGTCTACCTATGGGCACGAACACAGCGTCCAAAGAAAACAGACGTCAGTACGAACATTGTACTGAGTTTCTAAGGCATGAATGAAATGAATATAATAGAGAAATCATACGACATAAGATGAAGATATAACCTGCTTAACCTTTAAGAGTAAAATGCATTTTATACTTATCTCATATATCGTCGTAATATGTATATATCATCATAGCACATACATCATCATATCATATATACCATCATCGTTAACCCGCGTCTGGGTAACCATCTACGCCGCCCACTAGTGGTGTCATGCCCGACCCTCTAGGCTTAGTGTAAACATAGCAGCCCGCCTTAGCGGTGACATGCCCGGCCATTTAGGCACAGTGGAATCTTATGCAGCCCGCCTTCGCGGTGACATGCCCGGCCATTTTGGCACGGTGGGATCATATCGTCATATAGTCAACATAAAACTTATCATTATCATACATCTCATAGGCATATCATAACTTTATCATAAACTTAGCATCATCATACATTCATCATTAAACATACATTAAAGCTTGAAGGTAACTATGGCTATGTCGAGGTGACATGAGGTCGTGAACCCCCGACTACGTTATGGAGTGATCATAATCGTCATATCTCACCTTGAAGGGACTAACATTTTAAGGTGAGTGCACACAAGGAAAAGCATCAATGGAACCATACTTAGGATCATTAAACTCATGGACATCGTACCTCACTTTAAGATTCTTTGTACATTACTCATCATCATCATTATCATGCTCGTATTGTATCTCTTTTCTTTATTTTATACATATATAGCTCGTTACAGTCATGGACTCATAGTTTTCTTTATTTAGGAAGATCATGGGAAAATAGGAGGATTCATGCCATAAAAGGAAAGGATTAGCCTTACATACCTTTTCGTTTAGCTATTCTATCGTTTGATTGTTCTTCTTCAACGCTCACATGTCTACCTTCAAGAGAATTCGCATCAACTAATGCTAATCAATTATATGAACGTGCTTACTAATGCTAGAGAAAATTGGGCAGCATTTCCTTTGTCTATAAAACTTTCCTCATATCATATATCAACTCCCAAATGTCTATAACAACATTCACAATATTATAACCAACAATCTTCATTCAATCCACATTACTCACATTTCACAATTTCACTTCAATTCATCCATAATCATGGTCATAGTTCACTATTGCGTTTTGTCACATACAATGCTTACCCCATGTTCTAAATGTCATTTATAACATGCTTGTAATCACAACATATCACGAATCATGACTCATTCCTAACTATTACTCAAAATCTCATTATTCTCATCTTTGTAACTCATTTTCTATCTCCTTTAATAATCTAGGTCTTTCAACCTCTCAATACCTTAAACAACATGGAATGATCATAAAACTTACCTTAGATAGTGTAAGAATAAGCCTTGAGCAGAAATACTTCTCTTACACCAAAACCCTAGTTCACTTCTATTGGAATTTCTTGGCTTGGATGAACTTCAATGAGTTTCTTACACTTGATTTTGTTGGTTTGATGAAGTTGATCACAAATATCTCTTGAGTTCTTTTGGATGAAGAGTGGAGAGCGCTCTAGAATGTTCTTGAAGTGTGGAGAGGAGAAATAAAATCAATTAAATGGGATGGGGTCCTTATATTAATTTTAGAAGCTATCCCGACCAGATTCTACAGACCAACATACTGGCCGTATAAATTATACAGGCCGTATGTATGTCCGTAGATCTAGTCCAATGAAAGACCTTTCTGGTCCCAATATGTGGCCTAACATATGACCAGTATGTTTTATACGGCGAGTATGTTGGGCCGTATAATGCCAGTCTTTTCGAACTCTTTCTCGTCAACACGTTTGATCTCCAATCCTTATGGAACCTTCTTAACACTTCATTAACAATCTAAGGGACATTATAACCCTTCTCCAGGGCATCATTACGCCATCATTAACTCATTACTCGTAAATCATCTTCCGATACATAGCATATACCTTGCCTTTCTTGGCAACTTCCGTCTCCTACCTCGAATGTCTTTGAAATCTCATTTAAAATCATCAAATGTTATTTCTTACTTACCAAGACATCGTATACTTCGTGCCCTTCGTTATTCTATTCACTATACGTTAACGGAAATTTTTTTGAGGTGTAACATTCCTCCCCCCTTTTGGAACATTCGTCCTGGAATGTTAAGCACTCGGGAATTTTACGAAAATATCGCCAGAGTTTCCCCCATAATATGTGATTATTGTTGTGTCTAATGATGTTTTGATGTCAGTTACTCCTAGAGGCTTTTGTAGACATATATTCAGTCCTAGAAGATAATGGTGGCCTTGTCAGCCCATATATATATATATATATATATATATATATATATATATATGTCATTTTGGTTGCTTTTCAGCTAATTTGGGATGATTACCCACCTATTGATTCAGTTTGAGTTGTGGCCTCAGTGGCCTATGATGTTAAAAGTAAGGGAAATTGGCCTTGTGAGCCTAAGTAGTCTAGTTATGTCCAATAATTATGAGTTCTAGTTTGGTAAGATCGGGGTCTGAGTATGGAATCTGGTGCTGACCACACCTTCCCAAGTTTGGGGCCTGACAAACTGGGTATCAGAGCAGGTTATCTCTTAGTGAGTCTGCAAAGCCGTGTCTAGTAGAGTCTCACTTATGAGTGTGTTGCGCACCACACTTATAATTTGGAGGCTACAGGGCATTTACTAATGGTTACACTTCTTTCATCTCCAAATGTGCTATGGAACAGAGTTGTAGTAGTTTGAGTTTTCTCTTAGGTGTTGGTATTTGTATATAGATATGCTTATGGTAGGAAAAGCTACAGCTAGCCAGAAGGCTAATGTAGTTGAGGGAGAAATTACGAGTAGACCGCCGGCAACAAATGTAGATCCATCTGAGGATTAGGGCAAATCACCATTTAGAGCATCCCCTCCCGCACCAGTACCTGAGGAACCATATAGAGCTCCGACACCTATAGTTCTACCATCAATTTAATCATATCAAGATATTTGGGGAGCAATATAGTTATAGACACGATTAGTAGTCGCTCAGGCTCAGCATCTGACCGGAGTACCAGCTGATATGGGACCCTCTAAAGGGCCAAAGAGTTCTAGGGTTTATCAGTTTGGGTCCCCCAGAGTTCTCAGGGACAAAGCAAGATAAGCATCCTTATAATTTTGTTGATCAGCTGCACAGAATATTCGGAGTTATGAATGGTCTAAGGATTGAGGCAGCAGAATTTGTAGCTTTTAGTCTGCAAGGTATAGCGATTTTGTGGTATGAGGCATGGGACCGGATGCATCCCCAGCTTAGTGGGGAGAGTTTTCAGAGGACTTCTTAGATCATTATCTTGCACTAGAGATTTGGGAGGCCAGATTTGATAAGTTCTTGGCCCTTAAACAGGGCAATATGAGTGTCCAAGAGTATAATCTTCGGTTTGACTCATTGGCTAAATATGCTCCGTCGATTGTGGATACGATACGAGCTAGAAGACATCTATTTGTAGCGGGTCTTGAGCCACATCTGATAGATGATTGCACCATGGCATGTTTCAATGACAATATGGATATTTCTAGCATTTAGGCTTTCTCTCACAACTTAGAGGAGCATAGACAGCAGCAGCAGATAGATCATGTTCGAGGTGAACGACAAAGTAAGATGGGTAAGATAGTTGATGAGTATGGAGAGCCATCAAGTAGGTCATACAAAAAGTTATCAAGAAGGGGTCAGTACGTGACTCAAATGGGAGATAGTCCAATCAGATATCGGGTGATAGCAACCAAGGAAGCTTAATTTTCGTTGAAGACTAAAAAATATCAAGATGCTTTAATGGGCTTCATTTGGTAATGACATGTCATGTAATGGAGGAATAGCTCCAGCCCAAAGGAGATCTTTAGGGAAAGTCTTAATACTAATTGGAGGCCCCAATTGAAAACCAAGATGAGTTGGATTATGGCCCAAAACATGCCCAAAGAAGGAACAAGTTCAGCAGCCCATACTTGTGTTTCTAGAAGATCATTTAATGCTATGTTGACTACATTTAATGTTTTTATTGAACAAAGTGTTGGTGGTCTTCTATGCACATTGGAACAAATGTTTGGTGGTCTTCTATGCACATTGGAACAAATGTTGGTGGTCTTCTATGCACTTTGGAACAAAGAATTGGTGGTCTTCTATGCAGCTTGGAAATTGCACCTTAATTAATTTGGTTTGACCAACTTTAATGTCTAGAATGTTCTTTATTTTATTTAGCGTGGCAGCCACCATTTCTCCTATATAAAGGGGTGTTTTCTTATTCATTGTAACTAAGTTTGAATATTAATAATATTAGCCTTGTGCTTGTGGAGACCTTTGAGGTTCTCTTTTGGGTTATGCCCTTTTTGTTCTACTTTGAACCGCAACTCGAATTCTTCGATGGTAAGATTCCTTGTTTGAGTTCCCTCCCTCCATTTCTTCTTCTTCTTCATTGATTCAACTCCTTCTTTCACTATTAAACAACGTTTTAAGTATCAAATACTTGAACTTCTGAACTTCTTTCTCAAGAATCAATCCTTCCCCCTTTCTAATTTTCAATTCTAAAGTCTTCCGCTAACCGTGTTGTTATCAAGTGGTATCAGAGCTTTGGATGGTTGAGAATTCCTATACTCACCCGATCTATTGATTTGAATTCTAAATACCAAAAAAAAAAATCTGAAAAAATACTGTAGCACGTGAACAGTAGCAAAAAAAAAGTTAGACAAAAAAAAACTGCTCAAGTGGACAGTGCCGTGAACAGTACTCTCTAAGTTTTCTTTACTTATTCTTGATTTCTTCAATCCTTTATCTTGTGATTTGTTGACTTTAAATTATTGGGAAACCCATTGTGGTTGTTATCTCTTGAAAATCCCATTAGTTTTAAAGATTCTTTGACTAAAACTCATCAAGGAACTCAAAAGTCACATTGAGGAGTGCAAGATCATTACAATACATTTGTATCCAAACTCATTGATATGTTCTAAATCTTTTCTTGAAAGTGTTTATTTCTTGCATTTGGTTTTCTTTATGTTCTCTTACTAGATACTTGAAGTATTTGTCCATACTTAGAGTTGTCTAGTAATTTTGTGTCTATTTCTTTGTTTCGTGCTAATTTGTTCCGTGTTTTTTTCTCTCTCTATTTTCATTGTGTATTTCTTGTTTCCTGTCAGTTTAAGTTTTTGTTGTCCTTTTCTTTGTTTGATATAAACTCCATTCTTGAACCAAGCTTTGGAACTTACTTTGAGGTGTTTGAGTTGCTGGTTTATTGAAGAACTTCGAGGAGCAGCCCTTGAGTGGTAAAAGGTGAGAGTGGTGAGATTCTTTGAGGGTAAAAGCCTACTTGTGTGATACACGAGTGTTGAGAGTCACTACTTGAGTGATGTAAGGGTGTGATGCTTTTGGTGAGGTCCTTTTGCTTCTAACAATTTTTTGTTTGTAATTAAGCAATTTGCAGGTCTTTGGGAGGTTGTGGCTACATCCATGGATACCAAAAGAAAGGAAGAAGATAAAATATTAAAAGAAAGAGATGAAAATGACTTTTACTGGTTACGAAAACTCTATGAAGCAATGAAGAAAGCAAATGATGAGTGGGATGAAAGAAAGAAGAAACAACATAATTCCAAAAAAACATCTTCAAACTATCCTTCATCTAATGAGGGGGAGTTGAAGCACAAGGCGTATGAAAAGAAGGACCAAAGGGACACATCAAGTGTTTGTAGAAAATCAAAAATCAGAGTTGATGTTAGAAGTCCTCCAAAAGATAGTAGAGGAATTCTTGGCAAGTATGTGGGTGCTTATGATACTTCAAATAACATATTCTTCCAAGGAAAGCAAGGGAGTGTTTCTTCATCAGTTGGATCCTTTTTCAATTCAAACAAAAGTGAGGATGAGCGACAAAAGAAAGAGAGAAGTAAGGGTGAGAAACTTGACAACTCAAGTGTCACGACCCAACCCCGTGGGCCGCGACTGGTGCCCTACAGGGACACCCCAAACAAACTCACACCCATATCATCGTAATCAGACTCGTCCAACCACAACATACGATATTCAGACTCAACATCGTAATCAGACATCTACCGAATACTGATCCTAAGCAGTCGCCCGTACAGATCAAACAAATCGCAAATCAGAAAAGAGGCGGAATGTACTTCGCCAAATTTTCACACACACACATCCGAAGGGTGGCGGAATGTACATCGCCCCCAAAAGCATACACATACATACAAAATCAGAGGCCGACTTGGCCATAGTAGTGTACGGGCCGCTTAAGAACACAAAACAGACTCACATACGAACACGCCGGACCCACGACCCACAAATCTGACTACAGGCCTCTAGACAAAACAGAACATAAGACATATGAACATTGGACGGGACAGGGCCCCGCCGTACCCACTCATCCAAGTATACAGAATACAGACACAACAAAAGATATGTACCAAAAGTAGGCTCCGGGTCAAGGGGAGCTCTCCAACACAGCAGACTGAGTAGCCTAAATCGGAGGACCACCCAGACGAGCTTCTGTACCTGCGGGCATGAAACACAGCCCCCGAAGAAACGGGGGTCAGTACGGGAGAAGTACTGAGTATGTAAAGCAGAGGGTACAGAAATCACAAACACAGCGGGAGTCAGAAGGAACAAACACACCGTTATCGCAAACAAAGCAAACCTGTGCGGGAGGCGAACGTACAAATGCAAATCAAATCATGTATAGGGTTTAGGAACGTGGTCACCCCCCGACGCTGGTGCCACAACACATCATAGCTCCAGAAGTTTTCAAATCTCCGTACAATCTCCAGACACATCATATCACACACATCATATCATCAGAACATATCAAATGCCATATCACATCATAACTCCATAAACGGTAACCGGCCCTATGGCGAGGCCTCGGAAACCGTAACACATCATAACTCCCGAATATAACATAGTGCGCACGATCGCAAAGTCGGCCCGGGTACCGACGAACGAAATCATAGCAGACAGCACGAACAGAGTAGTGCAGAAACCATATGCATATCAAACATAATTTACCGAACTCAACATATAATTTACATATAAGTATACACTGACACCAAGAGGCTCGAAGTAGGGATCGGATTGATAAAAGTAGGCATATAGAGGTTACGAAGTTCCGAGCTGTCAAATTCGTAAGAAAACTGTTCATGAGTCACTCTTTCGGAATTCTCACATCATCCAAAGTACAGAACGTGCATTAATGGCACAGGAAGTTCCCAACGCATCCTTGGGTCATAAACAAACAGTCGCAGATTAAAACAGACACAAACGAATCAAACAAACCGAATAAGGGGAGCCTCGGGGCTCGCGGGGCCACCTCGGGGCAAATTGAGGCGGCGGACACAAATCGCAGGTTTTTGGCTTCATATAGTCATTTACAAAAGTTTCGAAGAGTTTCGGACTCAACAGCACAAGTTATGGAGGTACGAGTGTTCTTTTACCCAAATGGGACCAAAAGGTTTCAATCGCGCTGAATGAATAGTGCTCGAACTTGAACCTCGATTTCCGAGAGCAGAGTTATTCCCGAGATTCCGAAATTTACCTAGTAGGCCTAGGACATGCCAAAAGAATAAGAGGTAGGCTTTACATACCTGGTTGGCGCCTTACGCTCCTCAAATCGCAGTTCCCGTTTCGTCCAGAAACTGCAAATGGTCACTTTTACCAGTTACTATTCATGAGAATTAACATATTCATCTTTGGGGCTAAACTTGGCTACCAAAATTTCGGCAGCACTTCCCCTATAAATCAAACACCCCCGAGACTTAGCTCGGCTCAAAATACAACAACAACAACAACCCAAACATCATTACACAATACGAATCACAATCAAACACACTAACTTCACAATTGCACCTTATATCCACATTATTGTATTCATTCATTCAAGATTATTCCATTATATAACAAACAAGTTCCAAACCGCATACAAGCATCCCCAAAGTTCACTACTTTCCAATTTTCATTCAAACACCAAAAGTTACGACGAACGTTCTAATTTGCGTCGTTTCATTCCAAACTCATTTTCATCAACCATGAATCATATTCAAAGTCTTTAGTATCATAAATATACTATGATATACACAAATATACCAAGGGTATACACTTTCCGATAACGTCAAAAATTATTTTCTAATACCAACTCAATTCCTTAATCAATCCTTTACAACATAATGACCACAACAACACATTATTCAAACTAAACAAGCTCAAATTCTTAGGCCTTTCACCTCCCTCACTTTCGGCCAAACACACCCTTTATACACACACACACCATGCACAAACACAACCCCATTCCAAAATCTTCACACTAATTCAATCAACAACACATATACATCCATTTCATATCATTAAAACATAAAAATCTTACCTTTTTCTTGAGTTTCCGACTTGCCGCAAACGTCGCTCTTTCTCCGAACTAATTGTATCACGTCGGAGAGCGTCTTGAGCACTTCACCACTATGTAAAACTCAAGATTTTTGAAACAACAACCAAGGTTGGAAATTTTTCCTTCTTTTTCTCTCTAGTGGCCGAAACCCCCTAACTTTGTGTTCTTTGATTTTTTTTCTTGTTATGGTCTTGATAAGGCCAAGCCTAAATCATATATATCCACTTATAGGTCATGTGCATAGCACATGACCTTAATGAAATGGACTTGGGTTTTCTCCTTTGGGCCGGCCAATTCACTCAATTGGGCCTCAATTTTTGTATTGCATTTTTCTTGGCCCAATTCACTAAACGCCTCGTTTTGTAATTCCCGAGACTAATTTCCGAAATTCCAAATTTACCCTCGGCCTTCCCCGAGGTCTTAACATTTATGACTCCATAACCAACATGTTCATATTCACCAAAATCAAAATATTTCCTCAACGCACACAAGTCTTCTTTATTTCTCGATTTCCCGTTATACGAAAATACGGGACATAACATTCCTCCCCCCTTAAGAACATTCGTCCTCGAATGTTGAATCGAACTCATGGGTGTCGTACTACTCCGGGAGGGTTCTCTTGATAGTTGTCCTTTATTGATTTCTCTGACATGTCTTCTTTACCAATACTAGGGTAGATTTTTCACATCACTGACTCAAATACCTTCATAGTACCTTTCCTCATACTCTACGTAATCACCGAACTCTGCATTATATTCTTGTAAGGGACGGACGCTTTCCAGACACCATCGTCAATATCATCTTCTTTTCACACTTTTGAGTTTCCTTACCACATCGTCGTAATCTCACTCTACTTCCTATCAGACACTTCATACCGAACAGATTCCGAACTAAAACCGGACGGATTCATAATCGGAGGCAGACATACTCAACTATGGCGGACGGATTCGTAGTCAACATCGAAGGTACGGAAGCATATCAGACACATCTGAGATCGGAGTCAGACGTACAAAGGCGTATCAAACGAATTCGTAGGCAGAATCAGACACACAGAGATATACCAAACAGATTCACAGTCGAAGTCAGACGTACGGACTCACATCGAACAAACCCAAAATCAGAACCAAAGATACGGAATTGTTTCATACAGAGTCGTGATCAGACAAACCGAAACATATCAAACATACGCGCGGTCAAAATCAAACACACCGAAGCATATCAGATGGATGTATATCCAGAGTCAGACCCACAGAGGTGTGCCAGACAGAAACGGATTCAGAATCAAACACACAAAAGGTTCATCGGACGGGAACCTAGTCGAACGCAGAGGTACAGAGGTGTACTAGGTAGAGCCTCATCGGAATTGGAAATGCAGAAGCACCACAGATAGATTGTCAGTTTAGGATCAAATCATTCACATTAAGGCTCCAATAATTCATGAGAATTTCCTCTTTATTTGCAAACTCACTCATCGGCCGTCACACAATTTACCTTGCGTCTTACGTATCAACTCTTTCAAAGATTCTATCCATTCACACTGCTCACCTTTCATTTATCTCAACATCAATTGCCGGGGCTCGGCTCTTACCCCGCATAGGCACAAAATAAAAATCATACGCACACACATACACATACACACGCTCACTCATACCTTACTGGCGAACATCTCTGGCTGTTATTCAAATTCGTTCAATTTCCCAAGCGGTGTCATACTCTTTTCCTTTTTGCCCATTTAGTCCGCCTCGTTCCGCGCGGCTCTCGCGAGGGCACTAATTATTCCACACACATTCTATTTATCCTTGGTTACCCCAAATTCTCATTTACATTAATCATACTTACACTTGTGCAAAATTTTGCATTACTTCCCAGGGGGTCACCCATCCCTGAATTGCTCTGGCTTGAGCACGCTTAACCTCGAATCTTTTACGTATTTTGACGCGTTAGGGTTGATATAATTTCGTCAATTGCCCCGCACTACCTTTGTCACGCAATTTTTAGGCCAAACGGGGTCTTAGCAAATTTTTCGGAAATTTTTCGTAGCGGGTCCCACTTTGTCCCAAAGAAGTCGTTTGCTTTTCTGGCTGTGTGGTCTATCGTTCTAGCCTTCCAACTCCCATATATTTTCCTCCCACATGTACAGATAACTGCCTCGGATATTTTCATTAATTCGGATTCTTACCCTACTTTTACTGACACACACAAAAAGAATACCGCATAATACTGAGGTACAAACCTATCATTGCACATATTTATTCAGAGAAGGGGGTAGTAATATACCTGGGTCTGTGTCTGGGGGTGCCTCTGGGTCCCGACGACCAGTCAAAGCATAGATGCGGTTCGAGGGACCGCTAGAATCTGAACCCCCACCACGGCCTCTACCGCGGCCCGCTGGTGCTGGCATACCTCGCCCCGTAGAGCGCGTGGCCGAAGGTGTAGATGACGAACCAGCAGCGGACCTCATCGGCGGTGCTGCGCTACCGGAACCACCTGCCCACGGGCAATCCCGCATGATATGGCCCCGGCGGCCGCAAGCAAAACAGGCCCCCGTGGCCCTGAAGCACTCACCTGGGTGCGATCTTCCACAATACGAACACTGGGGTATGGGTGGCCTAGACTGACTGGGACCCCTGCTCGCCTGAGGACCTGGGGCTCTGGAACTCTGGTCTGCCCTGGACGGTCCCGCTCCATCAAACCTCTTACCCGCAAACTGTGTGACCCGGCCTGACGGAGGAAAGTACCCACCGGACTGATACTGAGGCTGCCCGCCCCGGGAATCTCCAGAATACCCTGCTGATCTGGCCCTCTTGGGCCGTCTCCCATCATACTCTCTACTGGGTCGATCTGCTCGGTGCCGGTTCTCCATCCCCTGGGCGTAGGCCTGTAGACGGGCAATGTCCATATCTGTCTGCAATGACACCGCCATACAACCGTCAATCAAGTAACGATCTAGCCCCATAACATATCTATGCATCCGATCTGTCATATCTGCCACCACGGCAGGGGCATACCGGGCCAGGGAATCAAACTCCAAATTATATTCACGGACGCTCCGACCCCTCTGCTGCAGATGCAAAAACCGATCAGCTCGCTCCCGTCGTAACTCTGGGGGCAGAAAGTGGCGGGTGAAAGCAGTCACAAACTGATCCCACATAGCTGGAGGAGCGCCCTCACCCCGGGATAGCTCCCAAGTCTCATACCAATGCGCGGCAACATCCCGAAGTCTATGCGAAGCTAGCTCAACCGACTCGGTCTCTGACGCCCTGACCAAGTCTAATGCACGCCGCATCCCCCGAATGAAGTCATGGGGGTCCTCGTCGGGCTTAGACCCGAAAAACTCTGGAGGGCCGCATAACAAGAACTCCCGAACTCTCAGGCTTTCCCGCCTGTCCTCATCATCATCGTTCCTCCGCCCGCGTCTGCGAGCCTGGCCGGCTACAATCGTGGTCAACAACTGTACGGCCTCCCTCAGGGTCCTATCCTCCGCCCCTGGCTGAGAAGCTGGAGTCTCAGGAGCGGGTACATGGACCTCTGGAGCTGCTGAGGGTCCCGCTCCAGGCCGTACTAATGGGGGTGTAGCAGACCCCTCAGAATGAGGTGTAACCTCAGGCAAATCATAAATACGAGCCCGAGTAGCCCGTTGTGCCTGACTGGTCTCTCCCACCTTCGCCTTGCCCTTCTGGGCCGCCGTTGCCTTCTTCGGAGGCATCACTGCAAACACAACAACGGGTCAGATCAGAATGACCCTAATAACACAGCTCTATCGCACGATCTAAGATTTCAAAGAAAAGGCAACACAACATCCTAGATGTCCTGTAGCTTCCTGTTTATAGATGTGGTGCACAACACATCGATAAACAAGACTCTACTAGACACGGCCTGTAGACATTCCGAGGACAAACCGCTCTGATACCACTTTTGTCACGACCCAACCCCGTGGGCCGCGACTGGTGCCCTACAGGGACACCCCAAACAAACTCACACCCATATCATCGTAATCAGACTCGTCCAACCACAACATACGATATTCAGACTCAACATCGTAATCAGACATCTACCGAATACTGATCCTAAGCAGTCGCCCGTACAGATCAAACAAATCGCAAATCAGAAAAGAGGCGGAATGTACTTCGCCAAATTTTCACACACACACATCCGAAGGGTGGCGGAATGTACATCGCCCCCAAAAGCATACACATACATACAAAATCAGAGGCCGACTTGGCCATAGTAGTGTACGGGCCGCTTAAGAACACAAAACAGACTCACATACGAACACGCCGGACCCACGACCCACAAATCTGACTACAGGCCTCTAGACAAAACAGAACATAAGACATATGAACATTGGACGGGACAGGGCCCCGCCGTACCCACTCATCCAAGTATACAGAATACAGACACAACAAAAGATATGTACCAAAAGTAGGCTCCGGGTCAAGGGGAGCTCTCCAACACAGCAGACTGAGTAGCCTAAATCGGAGGACCACCCAGACGAGCTTCTGTACCTGCGGGCATGAAACACAGCCCCCGAAGAAACGGGGGTCAGTACGGGAGAAGTACTGAGTATGTAAAGCAGAGGGTACAGAAATCACAAACACAGCGGGAGTCAGAAGGAACAAACACACCGTTATCGCAAACAAAGCAAACCTGTGCGGGAGGCGAACGTACAAATGCAAATCAAATCATGTATAGGGTTTAGGAACGTGGTCACCCCCCGACGCTGGTGCCACAACACATCATAGCTCCAGAAGTTTTCAAATCTCCGTACAATCTCCAGACACATCATATCACACACACATCATATCATCAGAACATATCAAATGCCATATCACATCATAACTCCATAAACGGTAACCGGCCCTATGGCGAGGCCTCGGAAACCGTAACACATCATAACTCCCGAATATAACATAGTGCGCACGATCGCAAAGTCGGCCCGGGTACCGACGAACGAAATCATAGCAGACAGCACGAACAGAGTAGTGCAGAAACCATATGCATATCAAACATAATTTACCGAACTCAACATATAATTTACATATAAGTATACACTGACACCAAGAGGCTCGAAGTAGGGATCGGATTGATAAAAGTAGGCATATAGAGGTTACGAAGTTCCGAGCTGTCAAATTCGTAAGAAAACTGTTCATGAGTCACTCTTTCGGAATTCTCACATCATCCAAAGTACAGAACGTGCATTAATGGCACAGGAAGTTCCCAACGCATCCTTGGGTCATAAACAAACAGTCGCAGATTAAAACAGACACAAACGAATCAAACAAACCGAATAAGGGGAGCCTCGGGGCTCGCGGGGCCACCTCGGGGCAAATTGAGGCGGCGGACACAAATCGCAGGTTTTTGGCTTCATATAGTCATTTACAAAAGTTTCGAAGAGTTTCGGACTCAACAGCACAAGTTATGGAGGTACGAGTGTTCTTTTACCCAAATGGGACCAAAAGGTTTCAATCGCGCTGAATGAATAGTGCTCGAACTTGAACCTCGATTTCCGAGAGCAGAGTTATTCCCGAGATTCCGAAATTTACCTAGTAGGCCTAGGACATGCCAAAAGAATAAGAGGTAGGCTTTACATACCTGGTTGGCGCCTTACGCTCCTCAAATCGCAGTTCCCGTTTCGTCCAGAAACTGCAAATGGTCACTTTTACCAGTTACTATTCATGAGAATTAACATATTCATCTTTGGGGCTAAACTTGGCTACCAAAATTTCGGCAGCACTTCCCCTATAAATCAAACACCCCCGAGACTTAGCTCGGCTCAAAATACAACAACAACAACAACCCAAACATCATTACACAATACGAATCACAATCAAACACACTAACTTCACAATTGCACCTTATATCCACATTATTGTATTCATTCATTCAAGATTATTCCATTATATAACAAACAAGTTCCAAACCGCATACAAGCATCCCCAAAGTTCACTACTTTCCAATTTTCATTCAAACACCAAAAGTTACGACGAACGTTCTAATTTGCGTCGTTTCATTCCAAACTCATTTTCATCAACCATGAATCATATTCAAAGTCTTTAGTATCATAAATATACTATGATATACACAAATATACCAAGGGTATACACTTTCCGATAACGTCAAAAATTATTTTCTAATACCAACTCAATTCCTTAATCAATCCTTTACAACATAATGACCACAACAACACATTATTCAAACTAAACAAGCTCAAATTCTTAGGCCTTTCACCTCCCTCACTTTCGGCCAAACACACCCTTTATACACACACACACCATGCACAAACACAACCCCATTCCAAAATCTTCACACTAATTCAATCAACAACACATATACATCCATTTCATATCATTAAAACATAAAAATCTTACCTTTTTCTTGAGTTTCCGACTTGCCGCAAACGTCGCTCTTTCTCCGAACTAATTGTATCACGTCGGAGAGCGTCTTGAGCACTTCACCACTATGTAAAACTCAAGATTTTTGAAACAACAACCAAGGTTGGAAATTTTTCCTTCTTTTTCTCTCTAGTGGCCGAAACCCCCTAACTTTGTGTTCTTTGATTTTTTTTCTTGTTATGGTCTTGATAAGGCCAAGCCTAAATCATATATATCCACTTATAGGTCATGTGCATAGCACATGACCTTAATGAAATGGACTTGGGTTTTCTCCTTTGGGCCGACCAATTCACTCAATTGGGCCTCAATTTTTGTATTGCATTTTTCTTGGCCCAATTCACTAAACGCCTCGTTTTGTAATTCCCGAGACTAATTTCCGAAATTCCAAATTTACCCTCGGCCTTCCCCGAGGTCTTAACATTTATGACTCCATAACCAACATGTTCATATTCACCAAAATCAAAATATTTCCTCAACGCACACAAGTCTTCTTTATTTCTCGATTTCCCGTTATACGAAAATACGGGACATAACATCAAGAGAGGAAAAAGTAGAAGAAGTGATGAATGAAGAGAGTGAGTTGTCAAGAACTGGAAATGAGTGGACAGAATCGAGTGAAGTTCGTTTGGGAGGTAAAATAGAGGGTGAACAAAAGCACTTGAGAGATTATAGAAAAGAAGTGCTTAAAAGAAAAGAGTGCATAAGTGTGAAAGGATCTTGTTCAAGCTCTAACCTTTTAACTCATTCTTTTTCTAGTATTTGTGCTCCAAATGTGCAGGTTGTTGAAGAAGAACCCATTGAAGTGTTGGAACAACAATTGAAGGAAGAATCTAGCTTCAAATGGGATTTGAAAGTAGCAAAGGCTGATGATTTGTGGAAACAATTGCAAGTAGAAGACAAAGTTGAGCTTGATGATCTCATGTGGTATGACCTTATCGATGATCTATTTGTAGATGCAAACAAAATTGAACTTGTACCACAATTTGTTGAATCAAGGGTTTTAGGTGAAGATATAACTCAAATTGAGAGTGAACATAACTTTTATTGTTGTTCTTCTCACGTGAGCAGTCTGCCACAATGTGGTGAAAGTGGGAAACGAGATAAGTTGAGTGAACAAATCCAAGAGAATTTGAGAAAGGATGAATCTTGTTCATATGCTAATAAACTAACTCTTTCTTGTTTTAGTCTTTTATCTCCTTTCATGCAGAACATTGAGGATGAACTTTGTGTAAAGGATGATGACAGCTCACTTGAAGAAGACAATCTCATAGGTCAAGGTTTTAAAGTGTGGGATAACCCATTGTGGGATGATACTAAACATGAGTTTACTGTACATTTTTGTCCACTTTGGGATTCCAATGAAGGAAGCAAAGGTGATGAAGTTTCCAATGAAGACATTGAGACACATGAAGCTTTTGGTGCCGTAGATATTGAGAAAGTTGAGCTAGGTGCAGAATGTAGTAGCTCAAGTGTGGAAAAGGACAAGTGCTCACATGTTTTCAACTTCACAATATCTTTATCTTGTTTTCTAGATCCTTATTTGCAGGTTCATTCCAAGCCACTTCACAGGAAAATAACTTTTGATCCATATCATGACCATGGTATATTGAATGGTGAGGTTAAGTTGTTTAGAAAGAGAAAATATGGTATGTTTTCTTGGTATTCATATGCTTTTGGTCTGGCTAATGATCCTCTACTGTTTAAAGAGCTAATGAATTGTGTTTTTAGTTCTTGTGTTGGAAATTACATTGTTCTATTAGATGATGTAATGCTTGGATATTTAAAAGGGGTGTTTGTGCATAAAAGAACTAAGTGGGTTAAGTAAGTGGTTGCATGGTCACTACCTTGTGTTGTTTTTACCAAATGCTTGTTTTGTTTCCTTTGTTTGCTCCCTGCGTATTGTGATTATCATGTTGGTTGCAGGTCAATGTCAAGATTCGCGGACGAATCTTCTTTAAGAGGGGGAGAATGATAGCAACCATGGAGGCTCAAATGCATTAAGGAGCAAAAAAGGTCACCACCAAGATTCGGGACGAATCTTCTATAAGAGGGGGAGAATGATAGCAACCAAGGAAGCTTAATTTTCGTTGAAGACTAAAAAATATCAAGATGCTTTAATGGGCTTCATTTGGTAATGACATGTCATGTAATGGAGGAATAGCTCCAGCCCAAAGGAGATCTTTAGGGTAAGTCTTAATACTAATTGGAGGCCCCAATTGAAAACCAAGATGAGTTGGATTATGGCCCAAAACATGCCCAAAGAAGGAACAAGTTCAGCAGCCCATACTTGTGTTTCTAGAAGATCATTTAATGCTATGTTGACTACATTTAATGTTTTTATTGAACAAAGTGTTGGTGGTCTTCTGTGCACATTGGAACAAATGTTTGGTGGTCTTCTATGCACATTGGAACAAATGTTGGTGGTCTTCTATGCACTTTGGAACAAAGAATTGGTGGTCTTCTATGCAGCTTGGAAATTGCACCTTAATTAATTTGGTTTGACCAACTTTAATGTCTAGAATGTTCTTTATTTTATTTAGCGTGGCAGCCACCATTTCTCCTATATAAAGGGGTGTTTTCTTATTCATTGTAACTAAGTTTGAATATTAATAATATTAGCCTTGTGCTTGTGGAGACCTTTGAGGTTCTCTTTTGGGTTATGCCCTTTTTGTTCTACTTTGAACCGCAACTCGAATTCTTCGATGGTAAGATTCCTTGTTTGAGTTCCCTCCCTCCATTTCTTCTTCTTCTTCATTGATTCAACTCCTTCTTTCACTATTAAACAACGTTTTAAGTATCAAATACTTGAACTTCTGAACTTCTTTCTCAAGAATCAATCCTTCCCCCTTTCTAATTTTCAATTCTAAAGTCTTCCGCTAACCGTGTTGTTATCAAGTGGTATCAGAGCTTTGGATGGTTGAGAATTCCTATACTCACCCGATCTATTGATTTGAATTCTAAATACCAAAAAAAAAAAATCTGAAAAAATACTGTAGCACGTGAACAGTAGCAAAAAAAAAGTTAGACAAAAAAAAACTGCTCAAGTGGACAGTGCCGTGAACAGTACTCTCTAAGTTTTCTTTACTTATTCTTGATTTCTTCAATCCTTTATCTTGTGATTTGTTGACTTTAAATTATTGGGAAACCCATTGTGGTTGTTATCTCTTGAAAATCCCATTAGTTTTAAAGATTCTTTGACTAAAACTCATCAAGGAACTCAAAAGTCACATTGAGGAGTGCAAGATCATTACAATACATTTGTATCCAAACTCATTGATATGTTCTAAATCTTTTCTTGAAAGTGTTTATTTCTTGCATTTGGTTTTCTTTATGTTCTCTTACTAGATACTTGAAGTATTTGTCCATACTTAGAGTTGTCTAGTAATTTTGTGTCTATTTCTTTGTTTCGTGCTAATTTGTTCCGTGTTTTTTTCTCTCTCTATTTTCATTGTGTATTTCTTGTTTCCTGTCAGTTTAAGTTTTTGTTGTCCTTTTCTTTGTTTGATATAAACTCCATTCTTGAACCAAGCTTTGGAACTTACTTTGAGGTGTTTGAGTTGCTGGTTTATTGAAGAACTTCGAGGAGCAGCCCTTGAGTGGTAAAAGGTGAGAGTGGTGAGATTCTTTGAGGGTAAAAGCCTACTTGTGTGATACACGAGTGTTGAGAGTCACTACTTGAGTGATGTAAGGGTGTGATGCTTTTGGTGAGGTCCTTTTGCTTCTAACAATTTTTTGTTTGTAATTAAGCAATTTGCAGGTCTTTGGGAGGTTGTGGCTACATCCATGGATACCAAAAGAAAGGAAGAAGATAAAATATTAAAAGAAAGAGATGAAAATGACTTTTACTGGTTACGAAAACTCTATGAAGCAATGAAGAAAGCAAATGATGAGTGGGATGAAAGAAAGAAGAAACAACATAATTCCAAAAAAACATCTTCAAACTATCCTTCATCTAATGAGGGGGAGTTGAAGCACAAGGCGTATGAAAAGAAGGACCAAAGGGACACATCAAGTGTTTGTAGAAAATCAAAAATCAGAGTTGATGTTAGAAGTCCTCCAAAAGATAGTAGAGGAATTCTTGGCAAGTATGTGGGTGCTTATGATACTTCAAATAACATATTCTTCCAAGGAAAGCAAGGGAGTGTTTCTTCATCAGTTGGATCCTTTTTCAATTCAAACAAAAGTGAGGATGAGCGACAAAAGAAAGAGAGAAGTAAGGGTGAGAAACTTGACAACTCAAGAGAGGAAAAAGTAGAAGAAGTGATGAATGAAGAGAGTGAGTTGTCAAGAACTGGAAATGAGTGGACAAAATCGAGTGAAGTGCGTTTGGGAGGTAAAATAGAGGGTGAACAAAAGCCCTTGAGAGATGATAGAAAAGAAGTGCTTAAAAGAAAAGAGTGCATAAGTGTGAAAGGATCTTGTTCAAGCTCTAACCTTTTAACTCATTCTTTTTCTAGTATTTGTGCTCCAAATGTGCAGGTTGTTGAAGAAGAACCCATTGAAGTGTTGGAACAACAATTGAAGGAAGAATCTAGCTTCAAATGGGATTTGAAAGTAGCAAAGGCTGATGATTTGTGGAAACAATTGCAAGTAGAAGACAAAGTTGAGCTTGATGATCTCATGTGGTATGACCTTATCGATGATCTATTTGTAGATGCAAACAAAATTGAACTTGTACCACAATTTGTTGAATCAAGGGTTTTAGGTGAAGATATAACTCAAATTGAGAGTGAACATAACTTTTTTTGTTGTTCTTCTCACGTGAGCAGTCTGCCACAATGTGGTGAAAGTGGGAAACGAGATAAGTTGAGTGAACAAATCCAAGAGAATTTGAGAAAGGATGAATCTTGTTCATATGCTAATAAACTAACTCTTTCTTGTTTTAGTCTTTTATCTCCTTTCATGCAGAACATTGAGGATGAACTTTGTGTAAAGGATGATGACAGCTCACTTGAAGAAGACAATCTCATGGGTCAAGGTTTTAAAGTGTGGGATAACCCATTGTGGGATGATACTAAACATGAGTTTACTGTACATTTTTGTCCACTTTGGGATTCCAATGAAGGAAGCAAAGGTGATGAAGTTTCCAATGAAGACATTGAGACACATGAAGCTTTTGGTGCCGTAGATATTGAGAAAGTTGAGCTAGGTGCAGAATGTAGTAGCTCAAGTGTGGAAAAGGACAAGTGCTCACATGTTTTCAACTTCACAATATCTTTATCTTGTTTTCTAGATCCTTATTTGCAGGTTCATTCCAAGCCACTTCACAGGAAAATAACTTTTGATCCATATCATGACCATGGTATATTGAATGGTGAGGTTAAGTTGTTTAGAAAGAGAAAATATGGTATGTTTTCTTGGTATTCATATGCTTTTGGTCTGGCTAATGATCCTCTACTGTTTAAAGAGCTAATGAATTGTGTTTTTAGTTCTTGTGTTGGAAATTACATTGTTCTATTAGATGATGTAATGCTTGGATATTTAAAAGGGGTGTTTGTGCATAAAAGAACTAAGTGGGTTAAGTAAGTGGTTGCATGGTCACTACCTTGTGTTGTTTTTACCAAATGCTTGTTTTGTTTCCTTTGTTTGCTCCCTGCGTATTGTGATTATCATGTTGGTTGCAGGTCAATGTCAAGATTCGCGGACGAATCTTCTTTAAGAGGGGGAGAATGATAGCAACCATGGAGGCTCAAATGCATTAAGGAGCAAAAAAGGTCACCACCAAGATTCGGGACGAATCTTCTATAAGAGGGGGAGAATGATAGCAACCAAGGAAGCTTAATTTTCGTTGAAGACTAAAAAATATCAAGATGCTTTAATGGGCTTCATTTGGTAATGACATGTCATGTAATGGAGGAATAGCTCCAGCCCAAAGGAGATCTTTAGGGTAAGTCTTAATACTAATTGGAGGCCCCAATTGAAAACCAAGATGAGTTGGATTATGGCCCAAAACATGCCCAAAGAAGGAACAAGTTCAGCAGCCCATACTTGTGTTTCTAGAAGATCATTTAATGCTATGTTGACTACATTTAATGTTTTTATTGAACAAAGTGTTGGTGGTCTTCTGTGCACATTGGAACAAATGTTTGGTGGTCTTCTATGCACATTGGAACAAATGTTGGTGGTCTTCTATGCACTTTGGAACAAAGAATTGGTGGTCTTCTATGCAGCTTGGAAATTGCACCTTAATTAATTTGGTTTGACCAACTTTAATGTCTAGAATGTTCTTTATTTTATTTAGCGTGGCAGCCACCATTTCTCCTATATAAAGGGGTGTTTTCTTATTCATTGTAACTAAGTTTGAATATTAATAATATTAGCCTTGTGCTTGTGGAGACCTTTGAGGTTCTCTTTTGGGTTATGCCCTTTTTGTTCTACTTTGAACCGCAACTCGAATTCTTCGATGGTAAGATTCCTTGTTTGAGTTCCCTCCCTCCATTTTTTCTTCTTCTTCATTGATTCAACTCCTTCTTTCACTATTAAACAACGTTTTAAGTATCAAATACTTGAACTTCTGAACTTCTTTCTCAAGAATCAATCCTTCCCCCTTTCTAATTTTCAATTCTAAAGTCTTCCGCTAACCGTGTTGTTATCAAGTGGTATCAGAGCTTTGGATGGTTGAGAATTCCTATACTCACCCGATCTATTGATTTGAATTCTAAATACCAAAAAAAAAAATCTGAAAAAATACTGTAGCACGTGAACAGTAGCAAAAAAAAAGTTAGACAAAAAAAAACTGCTCAAGTGGACAGTGCCGTGAACAGTACTCTCTAAGTTTTCTTTACTTATTCTTGATTTCTTCAATCCTTTATCTTGTGATTTGTTGACTTTAAATTATTGGGAAACCCATTGTGGTTGTTATCTCTTGAAAATCCCATTAGTTTTAAAGATTCTTTGACTAAAACTCATCAAGGAACTCAAAAGTCACATTGAGGAGTGCAAGATCATTACAATACATTTGTATCCAAACTCATTGATATGTTCTAAATCTTTTCTTGAAAGTGTTTATTTCTTGCATTTGGTTTTCTTTATGTTCTCTTACTAGATACTTGAAGTATTTGTCCATACTTAGAGTTGTCTAGTAATTTTGTGTCTATTTCTTTGTTTCGTGCTAATTTGTTCCGTGTTTTTTTCTCTCTCTATTTTCATTGTGTATTTCTTGTTTCCTGTCAGTTTAAGTTTTTGTTGTCCTTTTCTTTGTTTGATATAAACTCCATTCTTGAACCAAGCTTTGGAACTTACTTTGAGGTGTTTGAGTTGCTGGTTTATTGAAGAACTTCGAGGAGCAGCCCTTGAGTGGTAAAAGGTGAGAGTGGTGAGATTCTTTGAGGGTAAAAACCTACTTGTGTGATACACGAGTGTTGAGAGTCACTACTTGAGTGATGTAAGGGTGTGATGCTTTTGGTGCGACATCTCCTGCGACTCGCAGGTGCAACCTGCGATGGTGATCCGCGACTCGCGGATGATGCAGCCATGATGTCAACTCTCTGTCACTCAATGTGACACCACCCGCGATTCGCATGTGCTACATGCGACTCGCATGTGTCGCATGTAGTGTCGCATATGGGCCAACTGTTGCGACTTTATTTTTTTTTTTTTTTTTTTTTTTTTTAAGGATTAGGGACACAATACCATCAACTAAGGATGAAGAAATTTTTGTTTTGAGAAATGAAATCAAAGAGAATTTAAGTTGGAAAAACCTGAAATGCGCAACCTGCGATACCTGTGCATAACATGCGACTCGCAGGTGCAACCCGCGATAGTGATCTGCGGCTCACGGATGACGCACCCAAAATGCTCAACTCGCTGTCACTAGGTGCGACATCACCTGCGACTCGCAGGTGCAACCTGCGATGGTGATCCGCGACTCGCGGATGATGCAGCCAAACGGGTCAACTCTCTGTCACTCAATGCGACACCACCCGCGATTCGCAGGTGCTACATGCGACTCGCATGTGTCGCATGTAGTGTCGCATATGGGCCAACTGTTGCGACTTTAATATTTTTTTTTTTTTTAAGGATTAGGGACACAATACCATCAACTAAGGATCAAGAAATTTTTGTTTTGAGAAATGAAATCAAAGAGAATTTAAGTTGGAAAAACCTGAAATGCGCAACCTGCGATACCTGTGCATAACATGCTACTCGCAGGTGCAACCCGCGATAGTGATCTGCGGCTCGCGGATGACGTACCGAAAATTCTCAACTCGCTGTCACTAGGTGCGACATCACCTGCGACTCGCAGGTGCAACCTGCGATGGTGATCCGCGACTGGCGGATGATGCAGCCAAACGGGTCAACTCTCTGTCACTCAATGCGACACCACCCGCGATTCGCAGGTGCTACATGCGACTCGCATGTGTCGCATATGGGCCAACTGTTGCGACTTTAATTTTTTATTTTTTTTTTCGGATTTTTTTGTTTTGTTTTTTTTTTTTTTTTTTTTTTGTTCCCTACCAAAGGATTAGGGACACAATACCATCAACTAAGGATCAAGAAATTTTTGTTTTGAGAAATGAAATCAAAGAGAATTTAAGTTGGAAAAACCTGAAATGCGCAACCTGCGATACCTGTGCATAACATGCGACTCGCAGGTGCAACCCGCGATAGTGATCTGCGGCTCGCGGATGATGCACCCAAAATGCTCAACTCGCTGTCACTAGGTGCGACATCACGTGCGACTCGCAGGTGCAACCTGCGATGGTGATCCGCGACTCGCGGATGATGCAGCCAAACGGGTCAACTCTCTGTCACTCAATGCGACACCACCCGCGATTCGCAGGTGCTACATGCGACTCGCATGTGTCGCATGTAGTGTCGCATATGGGCCAACTGTTGCGACTTTAATTTTTTTTTTTTTTTTAAGGATTAGGGACACAATACCATCAACTAAGGATCAAGAAATTTTTGTTTTGAGAAATGAAATCAAAGAGAATTTAAGTTGGAAAAACCTGAAATGTGCAACCTGCGATACCTGTGCATAACATGCGACTCGCAGGTGCAACCCGCGATAGTGATCTGCGGCTCGCGGATGACGCACCCAAAATGCTCAACTCGCTGTCACTAGGTGCGACATCACCTGCGACTCGCAGGTGCAACCTGCGATGGTGATCCGCGACTCGCGGATGATGCAGCCAAACGGGTCAACTCTCTGTCACTCAATGCGACACCACCCGCGATTCGCAGGTGCTACATGCGACTCGCATGTGTCGCATGTAGTGTCGCATATGGGCCAACTGTGGCGACTTTATTTTTTTTTTTTTTTTTTTAAGGATTAGGGACACAATACCATCAACTAAGGATCAAGAAATTTTTGTTTTGAGAAATGAAATCAAAGAGAATTTAAGTTGGAAAAACCTGAAATGCGCAACCTGCGATACCTGTGCATAACATGCTACTCGCAGGTGCAACCCGCGATTGTGATCTGCGGGTCGCGGATGACGCACCGAAAATTCTCAACTCGCTGTCACTAGGTGCGACATCACCGGCGATGGTGATCAGCGACTCGCGGATGATGCAGCCAAACGGGTCAACTCTCTGTCACTCAATGCGACACCACCCGCGATTCGCAGGTGCTACATGCGACTCGCATGTGTCGCATGTAGTGTCGCATATGGGCCAACTGTTGCGACTTTAATTATTTTTATTTTTTTTTTATTTCGGATTTTTTTGTTTTTTGTTTTTTTTTTTTTTTTTTTGTTCCCTACCAAAGGATTAGGGACACAATACCATCAACTAAGGATCAAGAAATTTTTGTTTTGAGAAATGAAATCAAAGAGAATTTAAGTTGGAAAAACCTGAAATGCGCAACCTGCGATACCTGTGCATAACATGCGACTCGCAGGTGCAACCCGCGATAGTGATCTGCGGCTCGCGGATGATGCACCCAAAATGCTCAACACGCTGTCACTAGGTGCGACATCACCTGCGACTCGCAGGTGCAACCTGCGATGGTGATCCGCGACTCGCGGATGATGCAGCCAAACGGGTCATCTCTCTGTCACTCAATGCGACACCACCCGCGATTCGCAGGTGCTACATGCGACTCGCATATGGGCCAACTGTTGCGACTTCAATTTTTTTTTTTTTTTTTTTTTTTGTTCCCTACCAAAGGATTAGGGACACAATACCATCAACTAAGGATCAAGAAATTTTTGTTTTGAGAAATGAAATCCAAGAGAATTTAAGTTGGAAAAACCTGAAATGCCCAACCTGCGATACCTGTGCATAACATGCGACTCGCAGGCGCAACCCGCGATAGTGATCTGCGACTCGCGGATGACGCACCCAAAATGCTAAACTCGCTGTCACTAGGTGCGACATCACCTGCGACTCGCAGGTGCAACCTGCGATGGTGATCCGCGACTCGCGGATGATGCAGCCAAACGGGTCAACTCTCTGTCACTCAATGCGACACCACCCACGATTCGCAGGTGCTACATGCGACTCGCATGTGTCGCATGTAGTGTCACATATGGGCAAACTTTTGCGACTTTAATTTTTTTTTTTTTTTTTTTTTTTTGTTCCCTACCAAAGGATTAGGGACACAATACCATCAACTAAGGATCAAGAATTTTTTTTTTTGAGAAATGAAATCAAAGAGAATTTAAGTTGGAAAAAACTGAAATGCGCAACCTACGATACCTGTGCATAACATGCGACTCGCAGGTGCAACCCGCGATAGTGATATGCGGCTCGCGGATGACGCACCCAAAATGCTCAACTCGCTGTCACTAGGTGCGACATCACCTGCGACTCGCAGGTGCAACCTGCGATGGTGATCCGCGACTCGTGGATGATGCAGCCAAACGGGTCAACTCTCTGTCACTCAATGCGACACCACCCGCGATTCGCAGGTGCTACATGCGACTCGCAGGTGCTACATGCGACTCGCATGTGTCGCATGTAGTGTCGCATATGGGCCAACTGTTGCGACTTTAATTTTTTTTATTTTTTTTTTATTTCGGATTTTTTTGTTTTTTTTGTTTTTTTTTTTTTTTTTTTGTTCCCTACCAAAGGATTAGGGACACAATACCATCAACTAAGGATCAAGAATTTTTTTTTTGAGAAATGAAATCAAAGAGAATTTAAGTTGGAAAAACCTGAAATGCGCAACCTACGATACCTGTGCATAACATGCGACTCGCAGGTGCAACCCGCGATAGTGATCTGCGGCTCGCGGATGACGCACCCAAAATGCTCAACTCGCTGTCACTAGGTGCGACATCACCTGCGACTCGCAGGTGCAACCTGCGACTCGCAGGTGCAACCTGCGATGGTGATCCGCGACTCGCGGATGATGCAGCCAAACGGGTCAACTCTCTGTCACTCAATGCGACACCACCCACGATTCGCAGGTGCTACATGCGACTCGCATGTGTCGCATGTAGTGTCACATATGGGCCAACTTTTGCGACTTTAATTTTTTTTTTTTTTTTTGTTCCCTACCAAAGGATTAGGGACACAATACCATCAACTAAGGATCAAGAATTTTTTTTTTTGAGAAATGAAATCAAAGAAAATTTAAGTTGGAAAAAACTGAAATGCGCAACCTACGATACCTGTGCATAACATGCGACTCGCAGGTGCAACCCGCGATAGTGATATGCGGCTCGCGGATGACGCACCCAAAATGCTCAACACGCTGTCACTAGGTGCGACATCACCTGCGACTCGCAGGTGCAACCTGCGATGGTGAACCGCGACTCGCGGATGATGCAGCCAAACGGGTCATCTCTCTGTCACTCAATGCGACACCACCCGCGATTCGCAGGTGCTACATGCGACTCGCATATGGGCCAACTGTTGCGACTTCAATTTTTTTTTTTTTTTTTTGTTCCCTACCAAAGGATTAGGGACACAATACCATCAACTAAGGATCAAGAAATTTTTGTTTTGAGAAATGAAATCTAAGAGAATTTAAGTTGGAAAAACCTGAAATGCGCAACCTGCGATACCTGTGCATAACATGCGACTCGCAGGCGCAACCCGCGATAGTGATCTGCGACTCGCGGATGACGCACCCAAAATGCTCAACTCGCTGTCACTAGGTGCGACATCACCTGCGACTCGCAGGTGCAACCTGCGATGGTGATCCGCGACTCGCGGATGATGCAGCCAAACGGGTCAACTCTCTGTCACTCAATGCGACACCACCCGCGATTCGCTGGTGCTACATGCGACTCGCATGTGTCACATGTAGTGTCGCATATGGGCCAACTGTTGCGACTTTAATTTTTTTTTTTTTTTTTGTTCCCTACCAAAGGATTAGGGACACAATACCATCAACTAAGGATCAAGAATTTTTTTTTTTGAGAAATGAAATCAAAGAGAATTTAAGTTGGAAAAACCTGAAATGCGCAACCTACGATACCTGTGCATAACATGCGACTCGCAGGTGCAACCCGCGATAGTGATCTGCGGCTCGCGGATGACGCACCCAAAATGCTCAACTCGCTGTCACTAGGTGCGACATCACCTGCGACTCGCAGGTTCAACCTGCGATGGTGATCCGCGACTCGCGGATGATGCAGCCAAACGGGTCAACTCTCTGTCACTCAATGCGACACCACCCACGATTCGCAGGTGCTACATGCGACTCGCATGTGTCGCATGTAGTGTCACATATGGCCAACTTTTGCGACTTTAATTTTTTTTTTTTTTTTTTGTTCCCTACCAAAGGATTAGGGACACAATACCATCAACTAAGGATCAAGATTTTTTTTTTGAGAAATGAAATCAAAGAGCAGGTGCTACATGCGACTCGCATGTGTCGCATGTAGTGTCGCATATGGGCCAACTGTTGCGACTTTAATTTTTTTTATTTTTTTTTTATTTCGGATTTTTTTGTTTTTTTGTTTTGTTTTTTTTTTTTGTTCCCTACCAAAGGATTAGGGACACAATACCATCAACTAAGGATCAAGAAAATTTTGTTTTGAGAAATGAAATCAAAGGGAATTTAAGTTGGAAAAACCTGAAATGCGCAACCTGCGATACCTGTGCATAACATGCGACTCGCAGGTGCAACCCGCGATAGTGATCTGCGGCTCGCGGATGACGCACCCAAAATGCTCAACTCGCTGTCACTAGGTGCGACATCACCTGCGACTCGCAGGTGCAACCTGCGATGGTGATCCGCGACTCGCGGATGATGCAGCCAAACGGGTCAACTCTCTGTCGCTCAATGCGACACCACCCGCGATTCGCAGGTGCTACATGCGACTCGCATGTGTCGCATAGAGTGTCGCATATGGGCCAACTGTTGCGACTTTAATTTTTTTTATTTATTTTTATTTCGGATTTTTTTGTTTTTTTGTTTTGTTTTTTTTTTTTGTTCCCTACCAAAGGATTAGGGACACAATACCATCAACTAAGGATCAAGAAAATTTTGTTTTGAGAAATGAAATCAAAGGGAATTTAAGTTGGAAAAACCTGAAATGCGCAACCTGCGATACCTGTGCATAACATGCGACTCGCAGGTGCAACCCGCGATAGTGATCTGCGGCTCGCGGATGACGCACCCAAAATGCTCAACTCGCTGTCACTAGGTGCGACATCACCTGCGACTCGCAGGTGCAACCTGCGATGGTGATCCGCGACTCGCGGATGATGCAGCCAAACGGGTCAACTCTCTGTCGCTCAATGCGACACCACCCGCGATTCGCAGGTGCTACATGCGACTCGCATGTGTCGCATAGAGTGTCGCATATGGGCCAACTGTTGCGACTTTAATTTTTTTTATTTTATTTTTATTTCGGATTTTTTTGTTTTTTTGTTTTGTTTTTTTTTTTTTTGTTCCCTACCAAAGGATTAGGGACACAATACCATCAACTAAGGATCAAGAAATTTTTGTTTTGAGAAATGAAATCAAAGGGAATTTAAGTTGGAAAAACCTGAAATGCGCAACCTGCGATACCTGTGCATAACATGCGACTCGCAGGTGCAACCCGCGATAGTGATCTGCGGCTCGCGGGTGATGCACCCAAAATGCTCAACTCGCTGTCACTAGGTGCGACATCACCTGCGACTCGCAGGTGCAACCTGCGATGGTGATCCGCGACTCGCGGATGATGCAGCCAAACGGGTCATCTCTCTGTCACTCAATGCGACACCACCCGCGATTCGCAGGTGCTACATGCAACTCACATGTGTCGCATGTAGTGTCGCATATGGGCCAACTGTTGCGACTTCAATTTTTTTTTTTTTTTTTTGTTCCCTACCAAAGGATTAGGGACACAATACCATCAACTAAGGATCAAGAAATTTTTGTTTTGAGAAATGAAATCAAAGTGAATTTAAGTTGGAAAAACCTGAAATGCGCAACCTGCGATACCTGTGCATAACATGCGACTCGCAGGTGCAACCCGCGATAGTGATCTGCGGCTCGCGGATGACGCACCCAAAATGCTCAACTCGCTGTCACTAGGTGCGACATCACCTGCGACTCGCAGGTGCAACCTGCGATGGTGATCCGCGACTCGCGGATGATGCAGCCAAACGGGTCAACTCTCTGTCACTCAATAGGACACCACCCGCGATTCGCAGGTGCTACATGCGACTCGCATGTGTCGCATGTAGTGTCGCATATGGGCCAACTGTTGCGACTTTAATTTTTTTTTTTTTTTTTTGTTCCCTACAAAAGGATTAGGGACACAATACCATCAACTAAGGATCAAGATTTTTTTTTTTTGAGAAATGAAATCAAAGAGAATTTAAGTTGGAAAAACCTGAAATGCGCAACCTACGATACCTGTGCATAACATGCGACTCGCAGGTGCAACCCGCGATAGTGATCTGCGGCTCGCGGATGACGCACCCAAAATGCTCAACTCGCTGTCACTAGGTGCGACATCACCTGCGACTCGTAGGTGCAACCTGCGATGGTGATCCGCGACTCGCGGATGATGCAGCCAAACGGGTCATCTCTCTGTCACTCAATGCGACACCACCCGCGATTCGCAGGTGCTACATGCGACTCGCATGTGTCGCATGTAGTGTCGCATATGGGCCAACTGTTGCGACTTTAATTTTTTTTTTTTTTTTTTTTTTTGTTCCCTACCAAAGGATTAGGGACACAATACCATCAACTAAGGATCAAGAAATTTTTGTTTTGAGAAATGAAATCAAAGAGAATTTAAGTTGGAAAAACCTGAAATGCGCAACCTGCGATACCTGTGCATAACATGCTACTCGCAGTTGCAACCCGCGATAGTGATCTGCGGCTCGCGGATGACGCACCGAAAATTCTCAACTCGCTGTCACTAGGTGCGACATCACCTGCGACTCGCAGGTGCATCCTGCGATGGTGATCCGCGACTCGCAGATGATGCAGCCAAACGGGTCAACTCTCTGTCACTCAATGCGACACCACCCGCGATTCGCAGGTGCTACATGCGACTCGCATGTGTCGCATGTAGTGTCGCATATGGGCCAACTGTTGCGACTTTAATTTTTTTTTTTTTTTTGTTAATTTCGGATTTTTTTTTTTTTTTTTTTTTTTTTTTTTTGTTCCCTACCAAAGGATTAGGGACACAATACCATCAACTAAGGATCAAGAATTTTTTGTTTTGAGAAATGAAATCAAAGAGAATTTAAGTTGGAAAAACCTGAAATGCGCAACCTGCGATACCTGTGCATAACATGCGACTCGCAGGTGCAACCCGCGATAGTGATCTGCGGCTCGCGGATGACGCACCCAAAATGCTGAACTCGCTGTCACTAGGTGCGACATCACCTCCGACTCGCAGGTGCAACCTGCGATGGTGATCCGCGACTCGCGGATGATGCAGCCAAACGGGTCAACTCTCTGTCACTCAATGCGACACCACCCGCGATTCGCAGGTGCTACATGCGACTCGCATGTGTCGCATGTAGTGTCGCATATGGGCCAACTGTTGCGACTTTAATTTTTTTTTTTTTTTTTTTTTTTTTTTGTTCCCTACCAAATAACACAAGTATAAAGAATGAAATTCTACTGTAGTAGCATGAGTATGATATTCGGAATTCGTACAATATGATTGGAATAATACGTTAAAAGATATATAGCCCTCGTAACCGTAAGCTGAGGTGGGGCCCACATGATGGGATTTTTATAAAGGACATATGATAAGTTATATGGACAATATATGTGAAGTTAAACACAACTCAAGAAGGACCCTTGAGCCAAATCCAAGTGTAAGCCCTCCAAAAAGATATTTTTAAGTTACTTTTTCGGGTGATCTGACTTCGGGAGGCGATAACCCCATCATTATTTGGGAATTGGGGAAAACTCCTAAAATGAAAGTTGTATATAATTGAAATACCTTTCCAACCATAGGTCGTGGGCCTATATGTGACATCGGGATAAAGAGGTATGGACGTTTTAAGACAGAAAGGTCAAGCTGGGCAGTGAAATGGGCCCAACCCGATTCCAAGCCGGCTCAGGCCTAGTTTCCTTGCTATTTAAGGGAAATTTTCAGCCTTTAGCCTCATTTTTACACCAGAAAAATCCAGAATAATTGAGAGAGAGAGAGAGAGAGAGAGAGAGAGAGAGAGAGAGAGGAGAGTTAGGGAGAGGAAGTGGAGAATCGATCAAGTTCGAGACCCCGAATCCCGAGGCTCGTGAAGGATAAAGTGTAGTACGAGTTATCATCGTCGTTTTAAGCTAAATATTGATCATGGGGGAGGATATTTTCGTGGTTGAGCTGCTGCTAAGGTATTTATAAGATTCATTTTATGTTATTAATAAGTTTATTTAGAGTTTTAACGGATTAGAACGGAGAAAATAGCGTTATAAATTCGTTTGTTGTTTTGTTGATATTTATGGATCGGGGGCTGTTTTAGTTGGATTAAAATGATGGAATTGGCTGAGTTATGATGTATAATAATTGTTGATGTTGTTGAAAAGTTGCTGTTCTTGAATTTGGGAGAATAAAGTGTATGAAGATATCATATACAAAGCGTATACCGGGCTGTTTTTATATGATTTTCGTGGCTGTTTTGTGACAATATTTTGGGGCTGTTTGGTGGTTGTTATGAATTGTTTTGTGGGCTGGAATATCGTGGGATTGGCTGTAGCTATTGTTGTTGTTGTGTTTGTTGTTATACTATAGATATACGAAAATAAAGAAGTGTATACGAGCATTGGTATACGAATGTATATTGGGCTGTTTTGGAAGTGATTTAAGAATGGATTTAATTCTAGTTTGATATGAAATTGTTGGTGTTGGTATTTTGATTGATGTTTGGCTAAATTGGAATATCGAGGATTGTTAAGTTTTCAGGGAAAATGCTGCCCGAATTTCATTAAGTTTCATTCGTACTTGGATTGGTTAGTAAGTGATGTGGATGATCTAACTGTGGCTTATGTTATCTTAATTTTAGACCTACGAGCTCGAGAGGTAGAATTTGGACATTTAAATAAGCGTTAAAGGTATGTAAACCTAACCCTTTCTTCTTTTTGGCATGATCTTTATGAAACAAACAGACGACGTGTATATGATTCCAAAGAAGTTCTTATTCTTAGAGCACTAGGATGGCTAATGTTATTGACTCCCAGAACTTACTTTATTATGTTTTGATACGTATTTATGATTTCTGAAGTTCTATTTGATATATTCCCTAGTGACACTCGAAAGATACTTGATATGACTATTGTCCTGATTTTCAAATGATGGTTCGTTTTGATTATTCTATTGATTCTCAGATATGATTTAGTTTGCATATGGTTGCTCACTACTCTGCTCGTGCATGCCTCAATATATCTTTCACTGAGTCCCGGGCCAGGATACGTTTTCGTGCACAGTTTCACTACATTATTCACCGAGTCCCTCACTAGAGGGCTGGGTACGGTATATATATATATATATATATATATATATATATATATATATATATATATATATGTATATGGTGGTGTTATGATGTGATTATGGCGCCAAGGATGGTATATGGCGACCTTATTCACCGAGTCCCATAATGGGCCGGATATGATATATGATATTGATATGCATGATTTTCATTTCATAAGGCAAGTGTATTGATATTTTAAAAGTCATACTTGTTTCTGGTAATCTCTATTTCAGTTATGATCCTCTTTATTGTATTTCATGTTTTATATACCCAGTACATATTCCGTACTGACCCCCCTATCTTCGGGGGTCTGCGTTTCATGCCCGCAGGTACAGATAGTCGGTTTGGTGACCCTTCAGCATAGGACTTCTACTCAGCTGTCTTGGAGAGTTCCGACATTCCGGAGCCTAGACTTTTGGTACAGATCTTATGGTGTATATATATATGTTTACCCAGGGGTACGGCGGGGCCCTATCCCGTCATATTTCACTATCAATATTCTTAGAGGTCTGTAGACATATGTGTGGGTTGTGTATAAGTTCTGTTCAGCTGTGTCTATACGATGTGCTATGGATATGTTCATCTGTAGTGGTAGCCTTGTCGGCTTGCATATGATATGGATATGTTCATCTGTAGTGGTAGCCTTGTCGGCTTGCATATGGTTGCTCACTACTCTGCTTGTGCATGCCTCAATATATCTTTCACTGAATCCCGGGCCAGGATACGTTTTCGTGCACAGTTTCACTACATTATTCACCGAGTCCCTCACTAGAGGGCAAGGTACGGTATATATATATATATATATATATATATATATATATATATATATATATATATATATATGTATATGATGGTGTTATGATGTGATGATGTGATGGTGTTATGATGTGATTATGGCGCCAAGGATGGTATATGGCGACCTTATTCACCGAGTCCCATAAATGGCCGGATATGATATATGATATTGATATGCATGATTTTCATTTCATAAGGCAAGTGTATTGATATTTTAAAAGTCATACTTGTTTCTGGTAATCTCTATTTCAGTTATGATCCTCTTTATTGTATTTCATGTTTTATATACCCAGTACATATTCCGTACTGACCCCCCTATCTTCGGGGGTCTGCGTTTCATGCCCGCAGGTACAGATAGTCGGTTTGGTGACCCTTCAGCATAGGACTTCTACTCAGCTGTCTTGGAGAGCTCCGATATTCCGGAGCCTAGACTTTTGGTACAGATCTTATGGTGTATATATATATGTTTACCCAGGGGTACGGCGGGGCCCTGTCCCGTCATATTTCACTATCAATATTCTTAGAGGTCTGTAAACATATGTGTGGGTTGTGTATAAGTTCTGTTCAGCTGTGTCTATACGATGTGCTATGGATATGTTCATCTGTAGTGGTAGCCTTGTCGGCTTGCATATGATATGGTGTTCTTCTGTATTGGCAGCCTTGTCTGCTTGCGTATCATTTTATGATTTGACTAGTTGTGACTCCTCAGGAGACGGTTTATCTGGACATATATACATGACGACGTTATGAACCTTGGAGTTCTTTTACAAGTTTCCATACTGTTCTTAGATTCAGTTTGACTATATCCAACAGGTATGTATATGAGTGTCCAGGTCGGGCACTAGTCATGGCCCACGGGGTTGGGTCGTGACAATAAGAAAATTTGGAGTTCACCAAGTTCCCCAAAAATCCCGATATCCATCCGAGACCTCCTGGATACAAACTGAACATGCAGACATATGTAAAAATGCTCTACGAACTCACGCGTGCCCTCGAAATTTTCAGTGAAAGTCTGCTTCACTGGGTCAACCCCCAAATGACCAAACTCAAGTTTCCAACCAATGGTACAAAAACCTCCTAAAAGCATCGAGAACCGAACCACAAATCCCACCAAGTGATAATCGCCCCTCCAGACCTCATGGAATCGACGGTGTTTCATGTGTCTACACTGAAAAATATCATTCAAACGGTTCTTATATCATTGAGTGGGATTCGATTCTATATTTGTCTTATGAGAAGGAACCAATAGCCATCTTGGGTAGAGAGGTTCAAAAGTTGAGGTCAAAGGAAATAGCTTCAGTGAAGGTTCAGTGGAATCATCGTCCAGCCGAGGAGGCTACTTGGGATACCAAGTCTGATATGCGTAGTAGATATCCCAAGCTTTTCACCCAGTCAGGTACCATTCCTTTGTTTTATTCCTTGCCCGTTTAAGGACTAACAGTTGTTCAATTTGTAGCTGATGTAACGTTATCCATGTTTTGACCATTTTACTCTTGTTGACCTAATTCTCGAGGTTATCGGGCGATTCTAGATAGAATTGAAAGAATTATAACCTTTAAGTGAAAGGGTTTGACCAATGGTTAATTTTTTCGATAAACGAACCTTTTTTGGAATTCCTTCAATTTTGTGAGGCTCGGAGGGTCATATATAACTTGGTGGGGGTGGCTGGTTCGATTCCCGAGGCTTCTGGGTGCATTTTGGGTACTTGGTTAGAAACTTAGTTCTTGTCGTTTGGGGGTTGACTTAGTCAATGTGACCTCCGTTGAGAATTCTGAGGTCACGAATGGATTCAGAGCATGTTTTTACTTGCGTCTACATGTTTTGTTGTATCTGGGAGGTCCCAGATGGTTGTTGGGGTTTTGGGTTGAGACTTGGTGAAACCAAAACATTTCTGGTTCTGGTGTCTCGCCCCAGCGGAGGCTGTTCACCCCTGCAGATCCGCCCCAACGAGCTTTAGTCCGCAAGAGCGGAACCACGGTATGTTTAATGAATTATACCCCAGTGGATAGGTGGGATTGCAGTAGCCGAAATTGTCCGCCCCAGCATGAATCGCTGAACCAAAATCCCTATTTTGTTGCTAATTTCGAATCATTAGTTCCATTCACGAAAAACCTAAGTCTAAAGAGCATTGGGAGGGATTTTAAGAGAGCTTTTGGTGGAATCATCTTGAGGTAAGTTCTTAAACATTAATCTTACATTTATCTTTGCTCTACTAGTATCCATGGTGGTAAAGAGTTATTGAGGGTGATGGGTTATGGAACGTCGGTCATTAATCATTAAACCCTCTAATCTAATTGGTTATTATTGTTCTAAATGTTAGTTATAGCTTCTATAATTGTGGATTAATAGATTCTGGGATTGAATCTCTCTTGGCTTCTAAAATCAATTCATGAATTTAGGGTTAGTAATTTGGGGGGTTTTGGCTTAATTGATGAAATTAAAGGACCAATTGTGGTTAGAACTTCGTGAAATTAAGGATAATGACTAATGAGACTATTGGTAGTGTAATTTCACCCTTAATTTTTTATTTTACCCTCGTGAGTCGATAAGGGTATTTTGGATATTTTGAAGTATTTCTCCTCCGGTTTCTCTTTCTGATTAGTTGACTTGTTGTTGTTATTTACTTACATAGCATTGTTAATGTTAGACTTTGGTCATTCTAAAGCACTTCAGAAGGGGAAGGGGATGGTGGAGTAGTGTGTGGCTCATGTTCAGCATTTGAGGGAGGTTACGGCTTACTTTAGTTAGACATTGATTAGTGAAACGTATGTATACGTAGAATTGACGGGAGAATTCATGATTAGGTCTCCGGATATAATGTTGGGATGGATATACTCAGGTTGGTATGACTTATGATTATGTGGACTTGTCACAGTTATATCATTTATTGTGACATGTAGTGTACTTGTTATTGTGACTTGGGCGATGTGAGGTGATCGATTCACTACGAGGATTGAACTCTATGTTGTTTCCATTTTCCATAGTTGTTGTAATCTATGCCAGTCTTGTTATGGGTTGGTGCTTTATGATCTCCATAGCATATTCAATTGCTTGGTTTCATTGCTATCTCATTCTTGCATTTGTACATTCATGCATGATGGAAATGTTGTGGAAAACAGCGTAATAAAAGAACTATAGAATAATTGATGGAAAAGGGCTTTGGAAACACATGATAGAAAGTAAAATATGAAAGTCATCTTTATGCTTTGGGCGGAGTGGCTAGTTTTATAGAAGTCACCTCTGGGCTTTGTGCGAAGTGACAGGTAATGGACACCATGGGTTCCCCAGGTCATGACTACCGAGACATCGAGATTTTCGTCCGGAGCATGTGTGTACAGGTTGTGTTATTGGCCATTACATTGCATTGACATCAATCACATTGCATTGCATATTTCATCATCTCATTTTACTTCTATTGATTGGATTGTGGTTGTACTTATGTTGTAGCTATTCCGAGGAATAGTGAAATGTTACACCTCGGAAAATTTTTTGCTCATGCACAGTGAATAGGCTGACGAAGGGCGCGACGTATTCAATGTTTTGATGAGTAAGAAATAACATTTGATGATTCAAAATGAGATTTCAAAGACATGAGACGTAGGAGGTGGAACTGGTTAAGGAAGCCAAGGCATGCATTATATGTCGGAAAGGATTTACGAGTAACAATGTATGATGATTAAATGAATCTTTGGAGAAGAGTTATAACGTCCCTTAGATTGGTATTGAGGTGTTAATCAAGTGTCAAGAAGGTTCCATAAGGATTGAAGATCAAACGAGTCGACGAGAACGAGTTTAGGACAACTGGGCATTATACAGCCAAACATCCTGGCTGTATAAAACATACAGACCATATGTCCAGCCATATGTCATGCCCAGAATAAGGGTCCTCACTGGACCAAACATACGGCCAGACATACGGCCCGTATAAAATGTGCAGACCGTATGTTGGTGCGTATGTTCTGGTCGGGACAGATTTCAAGTTAATATAAGGACCTCTCTCTCTCATTAATTCATTTCATTTCCACTCTCCACATTTCAAGAAACCTCTAGAACTCTCTCCATTATTCATCCACAAGAAACCAAGGGAAAACCATGATCAACTTCATCAAACCCACAAATCAAGTGTATGAAACCTATTAAAGGTTCATCTACATCAAGAAATCTCAAGGGAAGTGAGTTAGGGTTTTTGTGCAAGAAGAAAATTCCCACTCAAGGTTTATTCTTTCATTATCTAAGGTGAGTTTTATGATCATTCGTTGTTGTTTAAGGTGTTGAAAGTTAAAAACACTTGGATTGTAGAAAGATATAGGAAATGGGTCATGAATGTGGGAATAGTGACATTGTTGGGTAAAGGTTTGGATTGAGTCATGATTATCGATATGTTGTGATTGTAAATATGTTATAAATGACATTTAGAACATGGAATAAGTATTATATGTGAGAAAATGTAATAATGAACTATGACCATGATTATGGAGAAATTGGAGTGAAATGGTGAAATGTGGGTAATATAGACGAACGATGATTGTTGCTTGCGATATTGTTAATGTTGTTATGGATGTTTGGGAGTTGATATAGAATATGGGGAAAGTTGTATAAACAAAGGAAATGCTGCCCAATTTTCTTTAGCTTTAGTAAGCACGTTTAAGTAATCGATTAGCTAATGTTCATGCGACTTCTCTTGAAGGTAGAAACGTGGGCATCGAAGGAGAACAAGCAAGCGATAGATTAGTTAAACGAAAAAGGTATGTGAGGCTAGTCCTTTCTGTCTATTGCATGAATCCGATGGCACGATTTTTCCTTTTTCTCTATGAATCTTCTACATCCCGGAAAGCTTCTATGTTCATGAATAGCCACATGAGATAAGAGATACATTACGAGTCCAATAATGACGATGATGAGTTAAGTATAAAGATTCTAGAGTTCATCATATGATGCTCCTACAAAGTTAATGATGTTGTTTATTGTATACACTCACCTTATATACTATTTCCTTCAAGGTGAGGCAGAATACTTATAAATGTTCCATAATGGAATCGGGGGTTCACGACCTTATGTCACCTCGATAAAGTATAGATATCTTTGAGTTATTATGCATGCATTAGGATGAGTACATATTGATGATATTACACCGCGCCTATAAGGTACGGGCAGCACCGCTAAGGCGAGTGGCTTATGGATGATTACATCATGCCTATAAGGCACGGGCAGCACCGCTAAGGCGAGCGACTTATGGATGATTACATCGTGCCTATATGGCATGGGGAGCACCACTAGTGGGCGGCATGAGATGGTACCTTGGACGCGGGAGGCCTGGACACAGGCTAATGATTATCACACCGTACCTATATGGTCGGGCGGCTTATACATATATGCATACATGATATGATGATGATTATGGAGTAAGGCAGCATGCATTATTTCTTTTATAATTGATAGTCAGTTACAGGTTGCTCCTCATTTGCTGCTTCCTTATTCCATTGATGTATTGTTATTGTTGATGCCTTACATACTCAGTACAATGTTCGTGCTGACGTCCATTTTCTTTGGACGCTGTGTTCATGCCCACAGGTAGACAGGAAGGCGACCCAGATTTATAGAAGCCGATAAGCAGAGTTTTGAAAGCACCCCATTATTTCGGAGGTGCCATTGATTTACCATTTTATGTACATATATGTTTTGGGCACGACGGGGTCCTATCCCGTCCATATGTCTAGTACTCTAGTAGAGGCTCTTAGATACGCAGGTGTGGGTAGTACGGTCTCACGATGTTACTATTGTATATATATATATATATATATATATATTATCATTTTGATAGCCGAAAGGCTTATATATATAAAAGTATTTATGTTCTCAAATGAAAAATGATTTTCTTACGATTAGAGTATGATGAGTAGTATAATGGGCGGTGCTTGGTGGTAAGCCCTGGGTACCCGTCACGGCCCCTAGTTGGGTCGTGACATGAAAGACTTGGCAGACTTGTGTTTAGGTGCTACACCATAGGCTATGACTAGATTATTAATCATTTGTGAATTGTGAGGATTTTTGTGCCTGTCAGCCTATGTTATCTGATTCTGTGTTTTACATGCATGAGCTAATATTAGTCAGCCTATGATACTTACCAGTATGTGTGCTTACTGAGACTACCTTGTTGCACCCTTTTCTTAGTGCAAATTGTGAGGCAGGACCTTCATCGAGACCTCGTTTCTAGCCTTGAGGCTATTTGATCGAGATTCTGTGGGTGAGCCATCTTCCAGCCTGCAGCCCTGGACTCTTATCTTCTATTGTCTACTACTCTATCCATTAGACAATATTTATTTATGTTTCAGGCCGATGTACTATTCCTAGACATGGTTTGAGCAAATTTTCTTGTACTAGTGAATTCACGTCCTTGGGTTGCATTTTGTCTAGTATTTCCACACTTATTATCATTTATGGCGTTGAATTAGACTATTTATTATTGATCTTGTGATTTATGTTATTTTAGAAATTGAATAAGTAATTCATTAAGGGGATGGTTCGCCCACCAGGGGTTAGTGTAGGTGCCATCCCGACTATGCTAGTTATGTCGTGACAAGTTGGTTTCAGAGACTTATGTTCACTGATCTCACTACACAAGAACATTTCTAGTAGATTTTATGGACCGGTACTGAGACGTCTGTACTTATCTTCGAGAGGCTATTGGAGACTAGAAAAACTCCAATTCCTTTTTTCCTTCGTGCGACTAGATTGAAATTGGTATTTAGTTGGTTCAAGTTGTTATTTGACAACTTCTTATATTCTCTCATAGATGGTGAGGACTCATGCTAGAGCACCAGTTGATGAGGCACCTGTACCGACCACTGGGGCCGCAGCAGATGGTAGAGACCAGGCTAGAGGTCGTGCACACGGCAAAGGTAAAGGGGCGGCACCGGCTAGGGGCAGGGCACCCGTGGCTGGCCTGCACCATGATAGATAAGTCTCTCCTGAGCCACTGGCGGGTCTACATGATGAGGAGGCAAGGCAGGACCAGCTAAGCCTGATATTATAGTGTAACACACCGTAAAGTTGAACTAGGTGTGAATGTGTAAAAATCTCTGTGAAGACCATATGGTTATTGTTAGAGTATTATATGAGTTTTGTTTGAGATAGTTTGCAATACAAAGGAACACTAGAGAAAATTTTGAAGACTTCAGGTTTAGTGAAAATCTTGGGCCAAAACTTCCATTCGAGGACGAATGATCTTTAGGGGGGGATAGTGTTGTCACGAACCGACTAGGGGACATGACGGGTACTCGGGGCTAACCACCGAGCACCGCTCATACCATTACTCATTGTACACATCAAGCGTTCATTCATTAATCTTATACTCAAATCATGGGAAAACCCACTTTTCAGTTCGAAACATAATTACCTTTTTATACATAAACCCTTCAGCTATCACAATAATGTATATACAATAAGGACATAGTGAGACCATACTACCCCCACATACGTATCTACGAGCCTCTACTAGAGTGCTAGACATAGGGACGGGACAGGACCCCGTTATGCCCAAAACATATCTATACACAAAAGAATAAATCAATGGCACCTCCAGAATAATAGGGTGCTATCAAAGTCTGCTAGTAGCTCCTACGAGTATGGATTGCATCCCTGCCTACCTGTGGGCATGAACACAACATCCAAAGAAAACTGACATCAGTACGAACATTATACTGAGTATGTAAGGCATGCATGAAATGACTATAATAGAGAAATCATGAGACATAAGATGAAGATATAACCTGCTTAACTTTTATGAGTGGATGCATTTCATACATATATCATATATAATCGTAGTACATGTATCATCATATCATATATATATCATCATCGTTACCCGCGTCCGGGTAAACATCATACGCTGCCCACTAGTGGTGTCATGCCCGACCCTCTAAGCTAGGTGTAACCATAGCAGCCCGCCTTAGCGGTGGCATGCCCGTCCATCTAGGCACGATGGAATCGTATGCAGCCCGCCCTTGCGGTGACATGCCCGGCCGTTTAGGCACGGTGGAATCGCATCGTTATATACTCATCATAAACTTAACATTATTATACATCTCATAGGCATATCATGACCTTATCATAACTTAGCATCATTATACATTACATTAGAACTTGAAGACAACTATGGCTATGTCGGGGTGACATAAGGTCGTGAACCTTGGATTACATTATAGAGTGATCATAATCATTATGTCTCACCTTGAGGGGACTAACCTTTTAAGGTGAGTGTACACAAGAAAAAGCATCAATGGTATCGTATCTCTTCTCTTTATCATGTGTGTATGTAGCTCTTTATAGTCATGGACTCATAATTTTTGTTATTTAGGAAGATCACGGAAAAATAGGAAGATTCATGTCATACGAGTCATGCCTTAGGTGGAAAGGATTAGCCTTACATACCTCTTTCGTTTAGCTATTCTATCGTTTGATCGTTCTCCTTCGATGCTCGCATTTCTACCTTCAAGAAAGTTCATATTAGCATTATCTAATCGATTATAAGAACATGCTTACTAAAGCTAGAGAAAATTGGGCAGCATTTCCTTTGTTTATACTACTTTCCTCATCATATCGACTCCCAAACATCCATAACAACGTTCACAATATTATAGGCAACAATCATCATTCATCTACATTATCCACATTCCACAATTTCACTTCAATTCCTCCATAATCATGGTCATAGTTCACTATTACGTTCTCTCACATATAATACTTACCCCAAGTTCTAAATGCTATTCATAACATACTTACAATCACAACATATCAATATTCATGACTTATTCCAAACTACTATTCACAATCTCATTGTTCACATCTTTGTGACCCACTTTCTATATCCTTCCATCATCTAAGTCTTTCAACCTCTCATTACCCTAAAAAACATGGAAAGATCATAAAACATACCTTAGATAGTGTAGGAATAAGCCTTGAGTGGAAATACTTCTCTTGCACCAAAACCCTAGTTCACTTCCATTGGAATTCCTTGGCTTGGATGAACTTTAATGTGTTTCATACACTTGATTTTGTTGGTTTGATGAAGTTGATCATCAATTTCTCTTGGGTTCTTGTGGATGAAGAGTGGAGAGTTCTCTAGAGTGTTCTTGAAGTGTGGAGAGAAAGAATAAAAAAATTAAATGAGAGAGGGTCCTTATATTAATTCTTGAAGCTGTCCCGACCAGATTCTACGGACCAACATACTAGCCGTATAAATTATACTGGCCGTATGTTTGGCTGTAGATCTGGTCCAGTGAAGTACCCATTTTGGTCACAACATACGGCTTAACATACGGCCAGTATGTTGGGCCGTATAATGCCCAGCTTTCCGAAGTACATTCTCGTCGACTCGTTTGACCTCCAATCCTTATGGAACCTTCTTGACACTTGTTTAACACCTCATTACCAATCTAAGGGACATTATAACTCTTCTCCAAAGCATCATTAAGCTATCATTAATTCGATACTCGTAAATCTTACCTGACACACAACATATCCCTTGCTTTCCTTGACAACTTTCTTCTCTTACCACAAATGTCTTTGGAATCTCGATTAGGATCATCAAATTCTATTTCTTACTTATCAAAACATCGTATACGTCGTGCCCTTCGTTAGTCCATTCACTGTACGTTAACGGGAAATTTCTGAGGTGTAACAAATGTAACACCCCGTAAAGTTGAACTAGGTGTGAATGTGTAAACATCTAGTGTTAAGATGATATTTTATCTATATGAATCCATTCTTGATGAATTTGAGTGGAAGATGGTCGTTTTGAAGTCAAACCAACAATTGAAGTTATTAAGGACATCAAAATTCGTCTAAATCTGAGACAGTCTGCACTTATAGCCGGTTTTATGATATTTGCGTTGGGAATTTTAGAAAACTTATAAAATGAAAGTTGTAGTCCTCTGATATACCTTTCCAACCATATAAAGTAGGGCTCAAACAGAGCTACGTACAGAGAGTAATGATCGTTTTACTGAGAGAATATTGATTGTTGGAAAAATGTGTCGGGCGTGTGTCGCGGACCTAGCACGGAAAACTTCAGCTGCAGAACAAGAAAAAAACATGATCAGGTGCTGAACCCACACCATAGACTCAGCACGGAGCCGGGAATATTTTCTGGTTCTGAATTTTCTTTAAGTCCTACTTCGTTGTGTTATTTCCCACTTCGTTTCAAATCAATATTTCTGAGGAAAAGAACCCTAGAAAAGTCTCTCTAACCCTAAGGTGAGTCTATACTCAATATCCATCAATCACACAAAAAAGTTCATCCCTTCTTGATCATAAATCATCAATCCAAACCCTAAGGTATTGAAAAATTCAAGAAGATGAAAAAGAGAGGCGTGTGGGATTCCATCAAAAGGTAAGAATCTTGATATTATGAGATTATTATTGTTGTTTGAACTAGTATAGAATAAACAAACATGTTAGAATCCACCAATGATTTCCATAAGCTTCAAGAATAAGATTTAAGTCTTGCGAAAAACCCTAGTTTTCGAAATTCCAAGAAAACTTCAAGAAACTATTCAAGTTCTAATCTTGATCATCTAAAACCATTGTAGTGTGATTATTGAGTCTTGGAAAGTGAGTTTGACCGGGATTTGAGGTATGTCTATATTTCAAAAATCGTCTTTTCAAGTATGTCTACTTTTGAAGCACGTTATATTGTGAAAGCATGATTTGTATTTGAGAATCCTTCCTTGATTGTTTGAATAAGTTATAACTCTTGTTTGGTGGAAGTTCTTTTGGAATTAAAGATGATTTCTTTTAGACAAGGTCATGCATGTGTAGGGTCATGCCCTCATCGAATCTTATATGAACTATACTACTTTGTGAAACTCGTTTTTCCCATTATTGGATGATTGAACTTATTTTTCTAAAGGTTGGACAATAAAATTGTTTTGCTATTGAATGGATTTCTTGAACTTGAAAATTGAATAAAAGATTTAAATAAGATTCTAAATCGGTTAAGACTTCAAATGCCTCTATTTTGAGATGATGACTTGAGAAGTGAGATTCGGCTCTAAGCCATGATTGATGATTTGGTAATATGCCATGATTTTTACTTTGTTTGTGTTTGGGCCTGTATGGGCAAGTTGTGCTAGTCCAGAGGACGATTATCCGTTATGGATCCTAACGTATCGATACGAGTATTGCTGTCACGACCCAACCCCGTGGGCCATGACTAGTGCCCGAGCTGGACACTCGTATACATACCTGTTAAAATATAGACAAACTGATTTTTAAGAACAATATGGAAACTTGCAAAAGAACCTCAAAGGTTCATAACGTCATCATATGTAGGTATCTAGATAACCTGTCTCCTGAGGAGTCACCACTAATCAAAATATAATATGATACGCAAGCCGACAGGGCTGCCATTACATGTCAATATGATACGCAAGCCGACAAGGCTGCCACGACATATCAATACCATGCGCAAGCCGATAAGACTGCCACTACAGACGAACATATCCATAACCCATTGTATAGACACAGCTGAACAAAACTTATACACAACCCACACATATGTCTACAGTCCTCTAAGAGTATCGATAGTGAAATATAACGGGACAGGGCCCCGCCGTACCCCTGCATAAACATATGTATACACATCAAAAGATCTGTACCAAAAGTCTAGGCTCCGGAACAATGGAGCTCCCCAAGACAGCTGAGTAGAAGTCCTAAGCTGGAGGATCACCAAATCGACTATCCGTACCTGTGGGCATGAAACGCAGCCCCTAGGAGAAAGTGGGGGTCAGTACGAGATATGTACTGAGTATATAGAGCATGAAATACAATAAAGAGGATCATGACTGAAATAGAGATCACAGGAGACAAGTATGACATTCGAAATACACATACACTTGACTTATAAAATGTAGATCATGTATATCAATATCATATATCGTACCCAGCTCATTATGGGACTCGGTGAATAAAGTCATTGCATGCCATCCTTGGCACCATAATCACATCATCATATCATCATATCATCATATTATCACATCATCATATCATCATATATATATATATATATATATATATATATATATATATACCGTACCCGACCCTTTAGTGAGGGACTCGGTGAACAATACAGTGAAACTGTGCACGAAAACATACCCGGCCCGGGACTCGGTGAAAGATATATTGAGGCATGCACGAGCAGAGTTGTGAGCAACCATATGCAAACTAAGTCATATCTGAGACTCGATAGAATAATTAAAATGAACTATCATTTGAAAATCAAGACAATAATCATATCAAGTACCCTTCGAATGTCACAATGGATTATATCAAAATAGGACGCCTGAAATCATAGACACGTATCAAGACATAATAAAATAAGTCTTGGGAATCAAGAACATTAACCATCCTAGTGTCTCTAAGAATAGGAGCTTCTTTGGAGTCATATACACGTCGTCTGTTTGTTTCATCAAGATCATGCCAAAAAGAAGGAAGGTTAGCTTTACATGCCTTACGTCGTCCAAGGAACTCAACTTAATCACGAACTTTTCACAATTAGTATGCCAAACCTATAATCGTAAGAATATGCACGTGACTTAAGAAGGCTTTCGTATATCATATATATTAATAAATAACTTAATTCTAAAACTAAACGGGCAGCATCTCCCCTATATCATTAGTATCTCCCAATTCGGTATATCACCACAACAGCCCAACAACAAATAAATCTCAAAAACACAACAATATACTTAATTTACTGCAACAATCCATCCAATATATATCCTTAAAATCTATCCCTTAAACTTATCTTTATTTCTAATAGAATTTCGACAGCATTTCTTTTCTATTCTGAACAATCCCAATACCTCAATTCAGTTAACAAACTATTAATATCAACATTAACAAAAATACCCTACATTTATCCACAATAATCTAACTAAATCCACCAAAGAATCCATCCAAATCAACACCTAATCCCCAACTACTTAATACACCATATACGACAATTACATCAACATTTCCAACATTCTAATCCGCCAAATCTATCAATAAACATGTAAATAACATCATAGACAACTTAAACATACCTTATGTAGTCCATAACAACGAAATCAACACCATCCAAAGCTAATTTTTCATTCAAAACGACGACAATAACTTGTTCTTCACTTCACTCTTCACGGGCCTCGGGATTTGGGGCCTCGAACTTGATCAAACTCTCACTTTCTCTCTCTAATCTCTCCCCCCTCTCTCTCTAACCTTGCTGAACTTTAAATCACATTAAAATGCTGTTTATGACTTGTTTGAAGCCTATTTGTAGTGACAAAGGGCGATGGAGTCGTCCTGCCACGTGTCCACCACGTGTCAGGCTCTCTACTTGCGGCCAGCGCCTTTGTTTAGTAAAACAGTCATATCTCTTGATTCCGACATCGAATAAATTCCTACGACCTTTGGGTTGGAAAGCTAATTCAATTATCTACAACTTTCATTTTAGCAGTTTTCCCAAATTCCCAAATAATGATGGGGTTATGGTCTCCGGAAAACGTAACTTAAAAACATCTTTTTGGAGGGCTTACACTTGGATTTGGCTCAAGGGTCCTTCTTGAGTTGTGTTTAAATTCACATATATTGTCTATATAACTTATCATATGTCCTTTATAAAAATCCCATCATGTGGGCCCCACCTCAGCTTACGGTTACGAGGGCTATATATCTTTTAACGTATCATTCCAATCATAATGTATGAATTCCAAATATTATACTCATGATATCCTCATGCTACTATAGTAGAATTTCATTCTTTATACTTTTAATATTTGCTCCTCCTCGAGCTCACATTAAGCCGTCTGTAGCCTTAGTAACACGAAATTTTCTGGGGTGTGACATCCTTCCCCCCTTTGGAACATTCGTCCTCGAATGTTAAACTAATCCTGCACTCCCAATACTTCCTTAAACGTTCTTTTACTGAATTATGCCCTTCAAATGCCTCCTTCATTGGTCGATCCCTTCACTTTATTATAACGCATTCCAGATCTCTAAGTAACCATTCCCATAATATTTGTTCTTGTTCTTGCCTCTCGAGGCGATAATTCCACGTCGTTGTCTTTACTCACCTTTTCATTTCGTAGTTGGTTGACGATTGTATTGTGAGCTTTTCCGCTGAAATGTTACTCTCTCCTGGTGCACATAGTCTTAACTCGACTCTTTCTTCTTCTATAGTTACTCCTTTAAGACGTATCGTTCACTTCATCTTACCTCTCACGCGTAGACGTCCCTCGTCGATTTATTAGACTTTACAATCCCTGGAGTATTTCATGCTTCCCGCAACATGTAGACCCTTCGCAGACACTACGAATAAGACGAAATTTCCCTTGGTGTGACATTATTTTGCTTCAATAACCTTACATTGCTCTGTTGTTACAGTCCATACTCTGGAATCTTCAGCATCATGTATCACTTCTCGACTTTCTTATTAAACGATTTTAACAGTAACTTTGCTTTTAGCTCTTAATCTCGATCTTTAGAGTTGGCTATCAAGTAGTGCTGGAGTTCCCTCATGTGATAACCTTATCTAGCTGCTCTGTGATCCGTCTATTATTAACTGGTACAATTCTGAAAGAAGTTTTTATTTTAGCATATAAATTCAATGTCATCCAGTAACCAGTTTGTTCCGATCGTCTCGCTTGAACTGTTTCACCATTTCCCTTACTCCAACTTGTAACACTTTAGGCATATTATCCCGTGCCGTTTCTTTAATTTATTTTTCTCTTAGCTTTTCTGTCACACATTATGTTGCGATCTTTTCAAGAGCATGCGAAGGTGCTCAAATACCTTAGCGTCGTTTCACTAGTCTTTATGCTTTACTTGCATTCTTCTTTTGTATCTTTCAATCGGTATCGGGGCTCAGTACTAATTCTATCTCGGTAATTTGGCTCAAACCATCTTACACCTTTCCTTAATGTACCCAAAATATCATTACCGCATTGCTATTACTGAATCCTTACCCTTCTTATCAAGTACTCACTTGGTCTCATCCTTAGCATACAAATATTCGTAGGTTGCATAACTATTTTTGTACAACTTGTATAAAGTATGTCCAATCTTAGTCATAGTCCTTCCTTCTCCTGGTTCATTCTGCTTTACACATTTCATCCGTACTAAAGCTCGCTCGTAGCTATCTTGTCATACTCATTTCCCTTTCTTTATTTACCCTTTGATTTTCTCATATCCTACTATAGGAGATTTTCTATCTCCCCCCTTTGCTACTTATAAGTCGCAACATCATTAGCGCACAACTCTATTGCCAAATCTTAGCCTCTAATCTAGTATAGCATTGTTATTCTTTATAATATCTCTTAAGTTACTCGTTACCATTCTTTTGTCGTACTCTTTCTTTTTATAAGCACCCACTTTGTAATGCCATATCATTCAAGATCTTTACAGATGCTTCTCCGCACCATCTCAAATACCATCCTGACTTCTATCCATTCATTGCTGGCTTCAGATCTTACTAACTTGTTTCGGCAAGGGATCTCACTTGAAGTTTAAGTATCCATATCAAAAATATTGCAGTGTCAATTTCTTCCATTTTACACTTGCTTCTTCTCACACCTGCTTCCCCCTTTTAGGGTGTACTTATACCATTATCTGTTTATATTCCGCTCTACGTCTCTATTTCCAATCTTCAAATTCATCTGATCCCTTTTTTTTTCAATTCACTTGGCACACTGTACCATATCCATATCTTTTCTTTATAATTTATGATTTTGATTATCCACGTACGAAACCTTAACAAAATCGTGAAGCGACGAGAACCTTTCTACATATAGTATAAAATCTCATCTGACCATCTGTACTCGACTAATGCGACCCATGTAGCAACTTATCCAAGGCCACATTCCACTTACTATGATTAGTAATTAGTTAGTACTTATAGTCGTTCCAAATTCTCAATTAGGTAGCACTTATATTCCGATGATAAGGGTCCAAAGTTCTCTTATAATATTATCTTTATCCCAACCTATACATAATCCGAAAGCACACTATACAGGTAGCTTTTCCAAGTCCCTCTTAACCATCCAGTCATGAAGCTAGTCATGAAGATGTACAGGGTACATGAACTCCTGGACACCGCTCTTGGACTTCAGTCTTTGTGTTACAATGCCCGTCTATCATAGTCCATCGCAGATTACCTTAGACCAAGTGTTTCTACTCTCATCCTTTTGCTTATACTCAATTTCAAGCCTAATCCTTGGCGTCGACTTTATTGTTTCCGTCTTGATAATTCCTTTTTATTCATTCCTTCTCAATTTACCTTATTACCTTCCGTTATAATCAATCCTCCAGTCCTCGCACGAGGAACCCTATTCTTAATCTCAATAGCGCCTTGTCCTTTAGGATATATTACTTCTATACAGTCCTTTCTTCACTTCCAAAACTTATGTTGTTCATTCTGATCATCCCCTCTCATTCTTATTATCCCAGTCATTTTCTGGCACTCATTCTACCTCGTTGCTCATCTTTCTATAGTTTGGCCTTTTACAGTTCCGTCACTGATATTACTCGTGTTCTCGGCTATACATGTCATAACCTATTACTGCACTGTTATCTCGCTTTCTTCTTATTTCCTTCTTCCAATTAACTCCTTGTTCACTTGTGCTCGCTATCATTTCCATTATCGTGTACCTATAGAAGAACTTCATAAGTCTTTCTTATTCGTTCTATAGCTCGCCTTAATACTTTAATCACATAGATCACGTCATATCCTTTAGTCACTTCCTTGCTAGGCTTTACTCATTTTCATAACAACCCTTATGATATTCACATTACATCTTGTTCGTAATCAATCCTATAGCGTAACATTTCTTAACCTTTTACCCTTTTTGGTCAATCTTATCCTTAATACCTCACAATCTGGCTTATCAATACATTCATATTCGTCACAATTCTTCTTCCTCTGTACTCTTGTCTCAATCATACTGTTATTTCTTCTAACTATAAACTTATCGTAATTTACCCCTGCTTGTCAATTCAGTGATACCTCAATATAATACCCTATTAAGATTTGCCAGCCGTTTCTAAATCATCTCTTAGTATCTCAAGTCCTTCCAAATTATCCAAGCATTTCTTCAACAACACATGAAACACATGATCTAAGACAACCCACAAGTTTGAGTTTTCCTTCTACAAATTCCATCTCCAATTAGTTGATTAAGAACTAATAAACTCAAGGACATAAAGATATGATGAAATGTTACCTCAATAACACAAGAACGCTCCAACTCCAAGACTACGTCACCATGAAGCATCCTTCAAAACCACCACAAGAAGAAGAACTAGAATCCGACAAGCACCACAGGACTTCTAATGCTTGATTCACATAGTTTACCTTCAGATTTGTTCTTGGGCCATGAACGAACTATTTAATTCATAAACTACTTGATGTATGTTTTGTACTCTTAAAATAAAGTGAAACTTAATTGTGGACGTTTTTGCTCTTCAACATGAGCTTTTTCTAAGGTAAAATGTGGCTGGAAAGTATTCTGGTCCGTTCAAATGAATTCCAAACTTGCTGCTCATATTTGCTTCTTCGAAATAAAATTTCCCAAATAAGAATGACACCTCTTACAGATGACATGGAGGGTATCTCTTAAAACTTTAATCCAACCTGATAAATTTACCATATCGATATCGACCTCATAATTACTTTTACTATCAATTCAACCGTTAACTTTATTTCTCGAAGTCAGACGTACTTGCAACTTAGTCAAATTTTATCATTACTGTTGACATGACCTTTCAAGACTTTTTACGAACTTATATCTCATTCTCTTTTTATTTCTAGGAAAATTTTTGCAGAGTTCCCTCTGTATTTCTTACACGCAGGAAATACCAACAATGCCCCACAGGGCCAACATTTATACGTATATATTATCTCGTATCATAGCCATACAGGGCTCCCCATATCAATAAAAATATGAAAATTATGAACTTACCTCGAATGTCCAACTCAAACTGTACCTGTTACACTTTCCTGTTTACTTTCCCTTTCAATCTTTAACTGCAGGTTTCAATCATACCTGTAACATTCATACCGTATCTGACATGTACCCTGCTTACTTATATTTTTACTGATTCGTTCAGCTTCTTCTGTTCACACCTTGAACTTATCAACAATATATATACATTCAATCTATTTCTTACTATACTTCAATAACTTACCTTGATGATGGCCAGTTTGCCATTCTTTATATACAATTTCTGATAACGTAACCTCGATGAAATATCTTACCTCTGTAACTCCCAGTAGCATTATTTACCTTCTCTTGTCGACACCATTCTCTTGCTGAAATCAAAGGTTAGTATATAAGGGATATCATTTCCTATCTCTTGGCTCTATCGCACGATCTAGAGTAAGAAGAAAAGTAACATCCTAAATGTCCTGTAGCTTCATGTTTATAGATGTGGTGCACAACAAACCGATAAACAAGACTCTACTAGACACGGTCTGTAGACACTCCGAGGATGAACTGCTCTGATACCACTTTTTACACGACCCAACCCCGTGGGCCATGACTAGTGCCCGAGCTGGACACTCATATATGTACCTGTTAAATATAGACAAACTGATTCTTAAGAACAATATGGAAACTTGTAAAAGAACCTCAAAGGTTCATAACGTCATCATATATAGGTATCCAGATAACCTGTCTCTTGAGGAGTCACCACTAATCAAAATATAATATGATACGCAAGCCGACAGGGCTGCCATTACATGTCAATATGATACGTAAGCCGACAAGGCTGCCACGACATATCAATACCATGCGCAAGCAGACAAGGCTGCCACTACAGACGAACATATCCATAACCCATCGTATAGACACAGCTGAACAAAACTTATACACAACCCACACATATGTCTACAGACCTCTAAGAGTATCGATAGTGAAATATGACGGGACAGGGCCCCACCGTACCCCTGCATAAACATATATGTATACACATCAAACGATCTGTACCAAAAGTCTAGACTCCGGAACAATGGAGCTCCCCAAGACAGCTGAGTGGAAGTCCTAAGCTGGAGGATCACCAAATCGACTATCCGTACCTGTGGGCATGAAACGCAGCCCCAGGAGAAAGGAGGGTCAGTACGAGATATGTATTGAGTATATAGAGCATGAAATACAATAAAGAGGATCATGACTGAAATAGAGATCACAGGAGACAAGTATGACATTCAAAATACCAATACACTTGACTTATAAAATGTAGATCATGCATATCAACATCATATATCGTACCCGACCCATTATGGGACTCGGTGAATAAAGTCATCGCATGCCATCCTTGGCACAATAATCACATCATCATATCATAATATTATCACATCATCATATCATATATATATATATATATACCGTACCCGGTCCTTTAGTGAGGGACTTGGTGAACAATGCAGTGAAACTGTGCACGAAAACATACCCGGCCCGGGACTTGGTGAAAGATATATTGAGGTATGCACGAGCAGAGTAGTGAGCAACCATATGCAAACTAAGTCATATCTAAGACTCGATAGAATAATCAAAATGAACTATCATTTGAAAATCAAGACAATAATAATATCAAGTACCCTTCGAATGTCACAATGGATTATATCAAAATAGGACGCCTGAAATCATAGACATGTATCAAGACATAATAAAATAAGTCCTGGGAATCAAGAACATTAACCATCCTAGTGTCTCTAAGAATAGGAGCTTCTTTGGAGTCATATACACGTCGTCTGTTTGTTTCATCAAGAATGAGCCAAAAAGAAGGAAGGGTTAGCTTTACATACCCTACGTCGTCCAAGGAACTCAACTTAATCACGAACTTTTCACAATTAGTATGCCAAACCTATAATCGTAAGAATATGTACGTGACATAAGAAGGCTTTCGTATATCATATATATTAATAAATAACTTAATTCTAAAATGAAACGGGCAGCATCTCCCCTATATCATTAGTATCTCCCAATTCGGTATATCACCACAACTGCCCAACAGCAAATAAATCTCAAAAACACAACAATATACTTAATTTACTGCAACAATCCATCCAATATATATCCTTAAAATCAATCCCTTAAACTTATCTTTATTTCTAACGGAATTTTGATAGCATTTCCTTTCTATTCAGAACAATCCCAATACCTCAATTCAGCTAACAAACAATTAATATCAACATTACAAAAATACCCAACATTTATCCACAATAATCTAACTAAATCCACCAAAGAATCCATCCAAATCAACACCTAATACCCAACTACTTAATACAACATATACGACAATTACATCAACATTTCCAACATTCTAATCAGCCAAATCTATCAATAAACATGTAAATAACATCACAGACAACTTAAACATACCTTATGTAGTCCATAACAACGAAATCAACACCATCCAAAGCTAATTTTCCGTTCAAAACGACGACAATAACTTGTTCTTCACTTCACTCTTCACGGGCCTCGGGATTTGGGGCCTCGAACTTGATCAAACTCTCACTTTCTCTCTCTAATCTCTCCTCCCTCTCTCTAACCTTGCTGAACTTTAAATCACATTAAAATGCTGTTTATGACTTTTTTGAAGCCTATTTATAGTGACAAAGGGCGGTGGAGTGGTCCTGCCACGTGTCCACCATATGTCAGGCTCTTTACTTGCGCCCAGCGCCTTTATTTAGTAAAACAATCATATCTCTTGATTCCGACATCGAATAAATTCCCACGAACTATGGGTTGGAAAGATAATTCAATTATCTACAACTTTCATTTTAGGAGTTTTCCCAAATTCCCAAATAATGATGGGGTTATGGTCTCCTGAAGTCAGATCACCCGAAAACGTAACTTAAAAACATCTTTTTGGAGGGCTTACACTTAGATTTGGCTCAAGGGTCCTTCTTGAGTTGTGTTTAACTTCACATATATTGTCCATATAACTTATCACATGTCCTTTATAAAAATCCCATCATGTGGGCCCCACCTCAGCTTACGGTTACGAGGGCTATATATCTTTTAACGTATCATTCCAATCATATTGTACGAATTCCAAATATCGTACTCATGCTATCCTCATTCTACTATAGTAGAATTTCATTCTTTTAACTTGTAACATTTGCTCCTCCTCGAGCTCACATTAAGCCGTCTGTAGCCTTAGTAACACGAAATTTTCTGGGGTGTAACAATTGCTGTGTCAATCCAGAGGATGATTGATGTCACGACCCGACTGGAGGTCATGACGGGTACCCGGGGCTAACCACCGAGCACCGCTTATACCATTACCCATCATACACATCAAGCGTTCATTCATTAATCTTATACTCAAATCATAGGAAGACCATTTTTCACTTTGAAACATAATTACCTCTATATACATAAGCCCTTGGCTATCAAAATATTATATATATATATATATATATATATATATATATATATATATATATATATATATATATATACACGTGGGAAAAATCGTGAGACCATTCCACCCACACATGCGTATCTACGAGCCTCTACTAGAGTGCCAGACATATGGACGGGACAGGACCCCGTCATGCCCAAAACATATACACAAAAGAATAAATCAATGGCACCTCCGGAATAATGGAGTGCTCTCAAAGTCTGCTAGTAGCTCTTACGAGTCTGGATCACCTCCCTGTCTACCTATGGGCACGAACACAGCGTCCAAAGAAAACGGACGTCAGTACGAACATTGTATTGAGTTTCTAAGGCATGAATGAAATGAATATAATAGAGAAATCATACGACATAAGATGAAGATATAACCTGCTTAACCTTTAAGAGTAAAATGCATTTTATACTTATCTCATATATCGTCGTAATATGTATATATCATCATAGCACATACATCATCATATCATATATACCATCATCGTTAACCCGCGTCTGGGTAACCATCTACGCCGCCCACTAGTGGTGTCATGCCCGACCCTCTAGGCTTAGTGTAAACATAGCAGCCCGCCTTAGCGGTGACATGCCCGGCCATTTAGGCACAGTGGAATCTTATGCAGCCCGCCTTCGCGGTGACATGCCCGGCCATTTTGGCACGGTGGGATCATATCGTCATATAGTCAACATAAAACTTATCATTATCATACATCTCATAGGCATATCATAACTTTATCATAAACTTAGCATCATCATACATTCATCATTAAACATACATTAAAGCTTGAAGGTAACTATGGCTATGTCGAGGTGACATGAGGTCGTGAACCCCCGACTACGTTATGGAGTGATCATAATCGTCATATCTCACCTTGAAGGGACTAACATTTTAAGGTGAGTGCACACAAGGAAAAGCATCAATGGAACCATACTTAGGATCATTAAACTCATGGACATCGTACCTCACTTTAAGATTCTTTGTACATTACTCATCATCATCATTATCATGCTCGTATTGTATCTCTTTTCTTTATTTTATACATATATAGCTCGTTACAGTCATGGACTCATAGTTTTCTTTATTTAGGAAGATCATGGGAAAATAGGAGGATTCATGCCATAAAAGGAAAGGATTAGCCTTACATACCTTTTCGTTTAGCTATTCTATCGTTTGATTGTTCTTCTTCAACGCTCACATGTCTACCTTCAAGAGAATTCGCATCAACTAATGCTAATCAATTATATGAACGTGCTTACTAATGCTAGAGAAAATTGGGCAGCATTTCCTTTGTCTATAAAACTTTCCTCATATCATATATCAACTCCCAAATGTCTATAACAACATTCACAATATTATAACCAACAATCTTCATTCAATCCACATTACTCACATTTCACAATTTCACTTCAATTCATCCATAATCATGGTCATAGTTCACTATTGCGTTTTGTCACATACAATGCTTACCCCATGTTCTAAATGTCATTTATAACATGCTTGTAATCACAACATATCACGAATCATGACTCATTCCTAACTATTACTCAAAATCTCATTATTCTCATCTTTGTAACTCATTTTCTATCTCCTTTAATAATCTAGGTCTTTCAACCTCTCAATACCTTAAACAACATGGAATGATCATAAAACTTACCTTAGATAGTGTAAGAATAAGCCTTGAGCAGAAATACTTCTCTTACACCAAAACCCTAGTTCACTTCTATTGGAATTTCTTGGCTTGGATGAACTTCAATGAGTTTCTTACACTTGATTTTGTTGGTTTGATGAAGTTGATCACAAATCTCTCTTGAGTTCTTTTGGATGAAGAGTGGAGAGCGCTCTAGAATGTTCTTGAAGTGTGGAGAGGAGAAATAAAATCAATTAAATGGGATGGGGTCCTTATATTAATTTTAGAAGCTATCCCGACCAGATTCTACAGACCAACATACTGGCCGTATAAATTATACAGGCCGTATGTATGTCCGTAGATCTAGTCCAATGAAAGACCTTTCTGGTCCCAATATGCGGCCTAACATATGACCAGTATGTTTTATACGGCGAGTATGTTGGGCCGTATAATGCCAGTCTTTTCGAACTCTTTCTCGTCAACACGTTTGATCTCCAATCCTTATGGAACCTTCTTAACACTTCATTAACAATCTAAGGGACATTATAACCCTTCTCCAGGGCATCATTACGCCATCATTAACTCATTACTCGTAAATCATCTTCCGATACATAGCATATACCTTGCCTTTCTTGGCAACTTCCGTCTCCTACCTCGAATGTCTTTGAAATCTCATTTAAAATCATCAAATGTTATTTCTTACTTACCAAGACATCGTATACTTCGTGCCCTTCGTTATTCTATTCACTATACGTTAACGGAAATTTTTTTGAGGTGTAACATTCCTCCCCCCTTTTGGAACATTCGTCCTGGAATGTTAAGCACTCGGGAATTTTACGAAAATATCGCCAGAGTTTCACCCATAATATGTGATTATTGTTGTGTCTAATGATGTTTTGATGTCAGTTACTCCTAGAGGCTTTTGTAGACATATATTCAGTCCTAGAAGATAATGGTGGCCTTGTCAGCCCATATATATATATATATATATATATATATATATATATGTCATTTGGGTTGCTTTTCAGCTAAGTTGGGATGATTACCCACCTATTGATTCAGTTTGAGTTGTGGCCTCAGTGGCCTATGATGTTAAAAGTAAGGGAAATTGGCCTTGTGAGCCTAAGTAGTCTAGTTATGTCCAATAATTATGAGTTCTAGTTTGGTAAGATCGGGGTCTGAGTATGGAATCTGGTGCTGACCACACCTTCCCAAGTTTGGGGCCTGACAAACTGGGTATCAGAGCAGGTTATCTCTTAGTGAGTCTGCAAAGCCGTGTCTAGTAGAGTCTCACTTATGAGTGTGTTGCGCACCACACTTATAATTTGGAGGCTACAGGGCATTTACTAATGGTTACACTTCTTTCATCTCCAAATGTGCTATGGAACAGAGTTGTAGTAGTTTGAGTTTTCTCTTAGGTGTTGGTATTTGTATATAGATATGCTTATGGTAGGAAAAGCTACAGCTAGCCAGAAGGCTAATGTAGTTGAGGGAGAAATTACGAGTAGACTGCCGGCAACAAATGTAGATCCATCTGAGGATTAGGGCAAATCACCATTTAGAGCATCCCCTCCCGCACCAGTACCTGAGGAACCATATAGAGCTCCGACACCTATAGTTCTACCATCAATTTAATCATATCAAGATATTTGGGGAGCAATATAGTTATAGACACGATTAGTAGTCGCTCAGGCTCAGCATCTGACCGGAGTACCAGCTGATATGGGACCTTCTAAAGGGCCAAAGAGTTCTAGGGTTTATCAGTTTGGGTCCCCCAGAGTTCTCAGGGACAAAGCAAGATAAGCATCCTTATAATTTTGTTGATCAGCTGCACAGAATATTCGGAGTTATGAATGGTCTAAGGATTGAGGCAGCAGAATTTGTAGCTTTTAGTCTGCAAGGTATAGCGATTTTGTGGTATGAGGCATGGGACCGGATGCATCCCCAGCTTAGTGGGGAGAGTTTTCAGAGGACTTCTTAGATCATTATCTTGTACTAGAGATTTGGGAGGCCAGATTTGATAAGTTCTTGGCCCTTAAACAGGGCAATATGAGCGTCCAAGAGTATAATCTTCGGTTTGACTCATTGGCTAAATATGCTCCGTCGATTGTGGATACGATACGAGCTAGAAGACATCTATTTGTAGCGGGTCTTGAGCCACATCTGATAGATGATTGCACCATGGCATGTTTCAATGACAATATGGATATTTCTAGCATTTAGGCTTTCTCTCACAACTTAGAGGAGCATAGACAGCAGCAGCAGATAGATCATGTTCGAGGTGAACGACAAAGTAAGATGGGTAAGATAGTTGATGAGTATGGAGAGCCATCAAGAAGGTCATACAAAAAGTTATCAAGAAGGGGTCAGTACGTGACTCAAATGGGAGATAGTCCAATCAGATATCGGGTGATAGCAACCAAGGAAGCTTAATTTTCGTTGAAGACTAAAAAATATCAAGATGCTTTAATGGGCTTCATTTGGTAATGACATGTCATGTAATGGAGGAATAGCTCCAGCCCAAAGGAGATCTTTAGGGAAAGTCTTAATACTAATTGGAGGCCCCAATTGAAAACCAAGATGAGTTGGATTATGGCCCAAAACATGCCCAAAGAAGGAACAAGTTCAGCAGCCCATACTTGTGTTTCTAGAAGATCATTTAATGCTATGTTGACTACATTTAATGTTTTTATTGAACAAAGTGTTGGTGGTCTTCTATGCACATTGGAACAAATGTTTGGTGGTCTTCTATGCACATTGGAACAAATGTTGGTGGTCTTCTATGCACTTTGGAACAAAGAATTGGTGGTCTTCTATGCAACTTGGAAATTGCACCTTAATTAATTTGGTTTGACCAACTTTAATGTCTATAATGTTCTTTATTTTATTTAGGGTGGCAGCCACCATTTCTCCTATATAAAGGGGTGTTTTCTTATTCATTGTAACTAAGTTTGAATATTAATAATATTAGCCTTGTGCTTGTGGAGACCTTTGAGGTTCTCTTTTGGGTTATGCCCTTTTTGTTCTACTTTGAACCGCAACTCGGATTCTTCGATGGTAAGATTCCTTGTTTGAGTTCCCTCCCTCCATTTCTTCTTCTTCTTCATTGATTCAACTCCTTCTTTCACTATTAAACAACGTTTTAAGTATCAAATACTTGAACTTGTGAACTTCTTTCTCAAGAATCAATCCTTCCCCCTTTCTAATTTTCAATTCTAAAGTCTTCCGCTAACCGTGTTGTTATCAAGTGGTATCAGAGCTTTGGATGGTTGAGAATTCCTATACTCACCCGATCTATTGATTTGAATTCTAAATACCAAAAAAAAAAAATCTGAAAAATACTGTAGCACGTGAACAGTAGCAAAAAAAAAGTTAGAAAAAAAAAACTGCTCAAGTGGACAGTGCCGTGAACAGTACTCTCTAAGTTTTCTTTACTTATTCTTGATTTCTTCAATCCTTTATCTTGTGATTTGTTGACTTTAAATTATTGGGAAACCCATTGTGGTTGTTATCTCTTGAAAATCCCATTAGTTTTAAAGATTCTTTGACTAAAACTCATCAAGGAACTCAAAAGTCACATTGAGGAGTGCAAGATCATTACAATACATTTGTATCCAAACTCATTGATATGTTCTAAATCTTTTCTTGAAAGTGTTTATTTCTTGCATTTGGTTTTCTTTATGTTCTCTTACTAGATACTTGAAGTATTTGTCCATACTTAGAGTTGTCTAGTAATTTTGTGTCTATTTCTTTGTTTCGTGCTAATTTGTTCCGTGTTTTTTTCTCTCTCTATTTTCATTGTGTATTTCTTGTTTCCTGTCAGTTTAAGTTTTTGTTGTCCTTTTCTTTGTTTGATATAAACTCCATTCTTGAACCAAGCTTTGGAACTTACTTTGAGGTGTTTGAGTTGCTGGTTTATTGAAGAACTTCGAGGAGCAGCCCTTGAGTGGTAAAAGGTGAGAGTGGTGAGATTCTTTGAGGGTAAAAGCCTACTTGTGTGATACACGAGTGTTGAGAGTCACTACTTGAGTGATGTAAGGGTGTGATGCTTTTGGTGAGGTCCTTTTGCTTCTAACAATTTTTTGTTTGTAATTAAGCAATTTGCAGGTCTTTGGGAGGTTGTGGCTACATCCATGGATACCAAAAGAAAGGAAGAAGATAAAATATTAAAAGAAAGAGATGAAAATGACTTTTACTGGTTACGAAAACTCTATGAAGCAATGAAGAAAGCAAATGATGAGTGGGATGAAAGAAAGAAGAAACAACATAATTCCAAAAAAACATCTTCAAACTATCCTTCATCTAATGAGGGGGAGTTGAAGCACAAGGCGTATGAAAAGAAGGACCAAAGGGACACATCAAGTGTTTGTAGAAAATCAAAAATCAGAGTTGATGTTAGAAGTCCTCCAAAAGATAGTAGAGGAATTCTTGGCAAGTATGTGGGTGCTTATGATACTTCAAATAACATATTCTTCCAAGGAAAGCAAGGGAGTGTTTCTTCATCAGTTGGATCCTTTTTCAATTCAAACAAAAGTGAGGATGAGCGACAAAAGAAAGAGAGAAGTAAGGGTGAGAAACTTGACAACTCAAGAGAGGAAAAAGTAGAAGAAGTGATGAATGAAGAGAGTGAGTTGTCAAGAACTGGAAATGAGTGGACAGAATCGAGTGAAGTGCGTTTGGGAGGTAAAATAGAGGGTGAACAAAAGCACTTGAGAGATGATAGAAAAGAAGTGCTTAAAAGAAAATAGTGCATAAGTGTGAAAGGATCTTGTTCAAGCTCTAACCTTTTAACTCATTCTTTTTCTAGTATTTGTGCTCCAAATGTGTAGGTTGTTGAAGAAGAACCCATTGAAGTGTTGGAACAACAATTGAAGGAAGAATCTAGCTTCAAATGGGATTTGAAAGTAGCAAAGGCTGATGATTTGTGGAAACAATTGCAAGTAGAAGACAAAGTTGAGCTTGATGATCTCATGTGGTATGACCTTATCGATGATCTATTTGTAGATGCAAACAAAATTGAACTTGTACCACAATTTGTTGAATCAAGGGTTTTAGGTGAAGATATAACTCAAATTGAGAGTGAACATAACTTTTTTTGTTGTTCTTCTCATGTGAGCAGTCTGCCACAATGTGGTGAAAGTGGGAAACGAGATAAGTTGAGTGAACAAATCCAAGAGAATTTGAGAAAGGATGAATCTTGTTCATATGCTAATAAACTAACTCTTTCTTGTTTTAGTCTTTTATCTCCTTTCATGCAGAACATTGAGGATGAACTTTGTGTAAAGGATGATGACAGCTCACTTGAAGAAGACAATCTCATGGGTCAAGGTTTTAAAGTGTGGGATAACCCATTGTGGGATGATACTAAACATGAGTTTACTGTACATTTTTGTCCACTTTGGGATTCCAATGAAGGAAGCAAAGGTGATGAAGTTTCCAATGAAGACATTGAGACACATGAAGCTTTTGGTGCCGTAGATATTGAGAAAGTTGAGCTAGGTGCAGAATGTAGTAGCTCAAGTGTGGAAAAGGACAAGTGCTCACATGTTTTCAACTTCACAATATCTTTATCTTGTTTTCTAGATCCTTATTTGCAGGTTCATTCCAAGCCACTTCACAGGAAAATAACTTTTGATCCATATCATGACCATGGTATATTGAATGGTGAGGTTAAGTTGTTTAGAAAGAGAAAATATGGTATGTTTTCTTGGTATTCATATGCTTTTGGTCTGGCTAATGATCCTCTACTGTTTAAAGAGCTAATGAATTGTGTTTTTAGTTCTTGTGTTGGAAATTACATTGTTCTATTAGATGATGTAATGCTTGGATATTTAAAAGGGGTGTTTGTGCATAAAAGAACTAAGTGGGTTAAGTAAGTGGTTGCATGGTCACTACCTTGTGTTGTTTTTACCAAATGCTTGTTTTGTTTCCTTTGTTTGCTCCCTACGTATTGTGATTATCATGTTGGTTGCAGGTCAATGTCAAGATTCGCGGACGAATCTTCTTTAAGAGGGGGAGAATGATAGCAACCATGGAGGCTCAAATGCATTAAGGAGCAAAAAAGGTCACCACCAAGATTCGGGACGAATCTTCTATAAGAGGGGGAGAATGATAGCAACCAAGGAAGCTTAATTTTCGTTGAAGACTAAAAAATATCAAGATGCTTTAATGGGCTTCATTTGGTAATGACATGTCATGTAATGGAGGAATAGCTCCAGCCCAAAGGAGATCTTTAGGGTAAGTCTTAATACTAATTGGAGGCCCCAATTGAAAACCAAGATGAGTTGGATTATGGCCCAAAACATGCCCAAAGAAGGAACGAGTTCAGCAGCCCATACTTGTGTTTCTAGAAGATCATTTAATGCTATGTTGACTACATTTAATGTTTTTATTGAACAAAGTGTTGGTGGTCTTCTATGCACATTGGAACAAATGTTTGGTGGTCTTCTATGCACATTGGAACAAATGTTGGTGGTCTTCTATGCACTTTGGAACAAAGAATTGGTGGTCTTCTATGCAGCTTGGAAATTGCACCTTAATTAATTTGGTTTGACCAACTTTAATGTCTAGAATGTTCTTTATTTTATTTAGGGTGGCAGCCACCATTTCTCCTATATAAAGGGGTGTTTTCTTATTCATTGTAACTAAGTTTGAATATTAATAATATTAGCCTTGTGCTTGTGGAGACCTTTGAGGTTCTCTTTTGGGTTATGCCCTTTTTGTTCTACTTTGAACCGCAACTCGGATTCTTCGATGGTAAGATTCCTTGTTTGAGTTCCCTCCCTCCATTTCTTCTTCTTCTTCATTGATTCAACTCCTTCTTTCACTATTAAACAACGTTTTAAGTATCAAATACTTGAACTTCTGAACTTCTTTCTCAAGAATCAATCCTTCCCCCTTTCTAATTTTCAATTCTAAAGTCTTCCGCTAACCGTGTTGTTATCATCGGGGGTCCAGATACGACAAGGTTTGTCTGTTTGAGGCAAGTCACAGATCGAAGGAACGAGGAGTGCAGGATCAGGAAAGTGCTAGACATATAAGGTCGCCACTACCACGTTGTCAGCAATGTAGGAGGAATCATACTGTCCATGGCTACGACGCTTAGATGCCTGTTTTAAATTTGGGACCCTGGGCACATAGTGCGAGATTGTCCGACATTAGGATAGGCCAACAACAGTGCTTAAGGCAAATTCATGAGTTACTTTTAGAAAGAGACATAGGTAGTTATCATTTTCAACATATGAGGTTAATCGTAAATCACTCATATATTATATGACTAGCTATGAATAGGATGTACTAGAAAGATTAAAAGTCCAGGATGGTATATGTGTTAGAATGTCACCCTTATGATTAACCGTGATAAGATGGCATTAAAGGGCATAGACTTATACATAAGGTAAGCAATGTGGAAGCAACCTCGAGTCAAATAGCAGTCCTCAGTAATGGTAAACTGAAGTATGAGTTATGATATAATATAAACCACCTTGATGTAGAAGAACCATTGATACAATAACGGATACGCGAAAACGAGAAAGTAAGAAGATAAACAAAAGGGAAAGAAAAGATAGATAATTTGACACAACTTAAGATTCAATTTAGCAACCAAAGTTATATAAAACTAAGACCTCTAAATTATCATCAAAGAAACACCAAATTCTTAAGGTGACCTCAAGGGAAACAAAGTCCCAAGCAACCGACCTTCTCAACAAAGAATTCAACCAAAAGCTTCAACAAGCTCTCATCTCTCATGCTCCCAATGGAGTCTTACAATTTCACAATTTCAATATTTCATATCATAAAAGTCTACCTAATGAAATAAACTAAGATAGTATTTATACTAGATAGAAAAGGAAGACTACTATGGCTATTACAATAATACCCTTAATGAAGTAAGGGCCTTGTTTGGTTAGTAGTCTTCTCAAAAGATGAGAGAGGCCTTCTTCTCCCTACTTCATCCAAATGAGGCCTATACTTCCATTTTAGCATATTCTTGAGCTTCTTGCCTTCAATCCAAGCACCTAGTAAGTCTCCAAAGACATGATCCGTAGCTCGACTTGAAATGGATATTCTTGATGAAGCTCGGCTTGTATCATTCTCCCCTTCTTGAAAAGGATTCGTCCTCGAATCTAAACCTTGCAAAACCATAGGGAAGACAAGCAACAACAAGGTCCTCAAAGGATGAGGGTTAGTGTTAGAGTAGCCTACTCTACGAACTTGCCAAATATGCACACACTTGTGATATAATCAAGTATCAACCATGATTAAGAAGAACAAGCTCTCATTTAGAGCACTAAGAACTTGGTTATCGCAAAGAACATGAAATGAATATATCATAGAGGAACCAATGGTTTCAAAATACCGAAAAGGCAATACCACATTGATCTACTAGACATGGCACACAAATTTGAAATATCACCGGGGTCGAACGGGAAGAATATCCACACATCGTGGCCAAGAGAACGACTATCTACCCCATTAGACCCCCTCCCAACATAAGATGCACCCCTAACACAAGCATGAATATCATCATATGCGAATAGATAGTAAAGAAAGGTTTCACACAAAAAAACTTCATCTATGGTGTCCTCACATGTAGCTTCACTATTAAATTCAAGTACATGCTCAATCATACTACTAAGACTCAGAACACACAAGGTCTGTTAACAATTTGCAAGCAAGTATCACCTCTCTTTTCAAAACACTCCTTCCCCACAAGTGCATTATCATTTCCCAAGGGGAGTTTTCTATCATAGGGAAGAGCGTCATCATTCCATACTGGATTTTCAAATACCATGTAGTCCCCAAAAGTGGCTACATTTTCAACATTACAATGCATTCTACTAAGCACTTCACTCTCATTAATCATGTTATCATCAAATAAGATATTATCTTTAAAGAGAGAATAATCAATGAACAATGGTAAGCCGAAGCATGTAATTTCATTCTCAAAAAGACAAATGTCATTTTTCAAAGTACCTTCATTTACATGACTATCCATATGACACACATCACCATCACAAACGGGAGTATCATCACTCGACACAAAGATGAAGCCAAGAGACTCATTTCCACATTCATCAAACAAGGGTGGGGTTTCACACTCATTCAAATGATCAACTAGAACCACATCATCACTAATCGCAGATTCATTAATCATATCACAAAATTCTTTGACTAGTGGACTACTAACATTACACTCAAGTTGAACAGATGATAATGTATTTTCATTCAAAGCACATGTGTCAACACTAGGTGGACACAAATCAATCTTGCAAGAAGAATCAATTCGGTCATCTAAAGGATCAACTAGTGTAGGGACACTTTCAAAAATGACATTATCATCACATGGTAAAGAATCATTAAAGTCATAGAACGACAAGCTACTACTCACACTCACATCACAAACTTGTGCATTCAAAGAGTTGGAAGTGTTGAGTTTAGCTATCGTACCTTGAAGTTCACATGAAGAATCTTCTTTAGTTGACAAGGTTTCCATGGGAGAAGATTTTTGCAACCTTGCATTCATTGTCTCTTGTGGAATAGGTTGTGGAAAGAGAAGACCCCCACTAATTGTCTACTACATACTTGTGCCCCTCTCTTTCATAGGTAGTTCCATGAGTTTCGAAGCAATCACTCTCTCTTCGTCGTTTCTCCTTACATTCCGCGATTTCTATCCTACTCTCTAAGTGATCCAATTGACTATTCAGGTGATCCATTTGACTATTCAATCTCCCTACCTTGTTGTTCATATCATGCAACAACCTCATCAAATCAACAATTGTAGGTTCCCCGGTGGGAACTTGCATTTCTCCTCCTTGATTAGCCATTAGTACCTATTTAAGAAACTCAACAAAGCAAGCAAACACGTTACGTTAGTTAAAAATAACTCACCAAACGCTCAAGTATGCGCACCTTTTGAATGCCTCACAAATTGCTTCGGCTAATGGTTGTATGCTTGTTAATCCGGTTGGGTCACAAGGTCCCGTTCACTACTCGAGGTCAAGAGTGGATTCTTATCGACTCAAAGAAAGAAAGGACGACTCAATTTAAAGCAAATGCACTTGAATCAAGAAATTAATGATGAAGTTGTAAAACGAGAAAAGAACGAAAAGAATTGGCTTGAAAGAAAGGACTCAAGAACTAATTAGCAACTAATAAGGTCGATTACTAGTTGTTAATTAGTTGTAAGAATCAAAGAAGAGAAGTTAGGAAAGAATCAAACCATTTTGACACTTGGAAAAAAATTTCGAAAACTCTTCAGTGATTCACGCTTTCCTTCCACTTCGCGGATGAAAAGCGGATGCTCTCAGACAATCAGGCTTTCCTTCCGCTATGCGGACCAAAAGCGGATGAACAGTACTTTTTTTTTTTTTTTTGAAAAATCAGAAATTTAGACTAAGTATTTCTGATTTTTTTTTTGTTGGGCCCACAAACATTTTTTCACAACTTTATTTGACAACTTTTGGATCAAATGGCCCTTTGGAGAGTCTTCTTCCTTATGAAGATTTGAAGGTCTTCAAGAACACAAGAACAATTCAAAAATTCAACTACCCTGAAACCAACTCCAAATTAGCTCAAATTTCGGATTTAAGTTCTCTTTGATGTGGAGAACAAAACCCAATAAGTTTCAACCTTCAATTTCAACCGAATCACAAGACCCACTTTTCAAGTTCTTGAGTTCTTTAAAGCTTCAAATACCAAAAATGGTAGATCCTTAAATCCTTGGTCAAATACCTCCAAATTTCAGATTTAGAGTCCTTATCCACTAGAGAACAAACCACAATCAACTTGAACCTTCAATTCTTCTCCTTCTTCAAACCCACCAACCTTGTTCTTGAAGCTTTGAAGCTCAACAATGGTGGAACACAAACCCTAACTCCAAATAGCTCAAAATTGAAGATTTGGACTCTAGAAACACTAAGAAACTCTAATCTAACACTAGATTCAACAAAAATCAACAAGAAAATTCGAGTTTTTTTTTTTTGAATTTCGATTTTTTTTTTGTTGAATCAAAACCCAAGACTAGATTTGGTGGAACAAATCTAAACTAAACTCTGATACCAATTGATACAATAACGGATACGTGGAAGCAATAAATTAACAAGGAAAGTAAAAGGGATAGAAAGATAGACACAAGATTAGAGAGAATTAAGCAACCAAAACTATATTAAAGTCTTGACCTCCTAATTGCACAACTAATTAGCACCTAACTCTTAAGTTGACCTCAAGGGAATTGAATTCCCAAGCAACCAACCTCTCAACAATCAAAGATTCAACAAGAGCCATCCATGGCCTCTCTCACAAGTTTCTCTCTCTAGAGATAACTCTCAAAATCACTCATCAATTTATCAATTCATCCAAAATCCCCTAATGAAATAAAAGACTAGCTATTTATACTAATGAAATAAAGAAGACACTACTTTATTACATAAATGCCATTAATGAGGCAAGGGCCTTGTTTGGCTAGCCTTGTGGAGATGAAAATCTTGAATTTGCGAATGTGGCCTCTCACAAACATAGCCTTCCTTTCTCATTCGTCACTTTAATGCTCTTCCATCTCCCATCCGTCCTCTCCATGCTATCATCCAAACTTCGGCTCCACGAGACGGTCCTTTAAGTGTCCTTGAGGCAACTCAGCTTGCATCATTGTAGTGGTAATGTGTGTCATGTAGATAGTCATGTGAGCAAAAATACATTGAAAGACGACATTGGTTCTTTTGAGAGTGAAATGACATGCTTTGAATCCTCATTGTTCATGGATTACTCTCTTGTAAAGGATAATGTTTTATTTGAGGATGATATGACTATTGAGAGTGATGAACCTAGTGGGGTGTTTGGTAATGTTGAACGTTTAGTTTCCTTTGGAGACTATAATGTGATATGTAACCCACTATGGGATGAAGACACTCTTTCCCATGATGGAGATCATCCTTTGAGGAATTGTGATCCATTTGTGGGGAAGGAAAGTGTTACAAAGGAAGGTAATTCTTGTCAAGAAATTGCAAATTCTTCCTTTTATGTTCAACTTCATAGTAACCCCTTGGATAATCTTGTCCTTGAACCGTATGGTGAGGTTACATTGGGGAGTGATATTGATGAAGAAGTTATTTTACGTGATACCTTTCTTTATTACTTGTTTGCATATGATGACATTCTTGAGTATATAGGGAGTGCATCTTATGTGGAAGAAGGCTCTTATGATCTAGCCGATTGTGTTCTTAACCATACTAGATGGATGTTCATCCCCTTTGATCCGGGTGACACCTTGTGTGATTTGAGAGCACTATCTTGGGGGAGTCTTTGTTTGAAAAATGAGAGTGTTCTTGTTTGGACATTATGCTACATGTCAAATAGAACCTATGTCGAGTTGCATACTTCGTATTTTGAATCCATTGGTTTTATTATGCTATCCTTATGTCATGAACCTTGGAGGAATCAACTTCTTGACACCTCATGTGTGCAAATGTTAGTCATGATTGTCATAGATGTGTGGTTGTACCACAAGTTTGTTCATCCTTGGCATGAATATGTACTTATGGCGTTGTGTGCTAACCCTCAATCCTTGAGGAGTATGTTTTTGTTTGTCTCCCTTATGGTTTTGCAAGGTTTAGATTCGAGGACGAATCCTTTTCAAAAAGGGGAGAATGATGCAAGCTGAGTTGCCTCAAGGACACTTAAAGGACCGTCTCGTGGAGCCAAAGTTTGGATGATAGCATGGAGAGGACGGATGGGATATGGAAGAGCATTAAAGTGACGAACGAGCAAGGAAGGCTATGTTTGCGAGAGGCCACATTCGCAAATTCAAGATTTTCATCTCCACAAGGCTAGCCAAACAAGGCCCTTGCCACATTAATGACATTTATGTAATAAAGTAGTGTCTTCTTTATTTCATTAGTATAAATAGCTAGTCTTTTATTTCATTAGGGGATTTTGGATGAATTGATAAATTGATGAGTGATTTTGAGAGTTATCTCTGGAGAGAGAAACTTGTGAGAGAGGCCATGGATGGCTCTTGTTGAATCTTTGATTGTTGAGAGGTTGGTTGCTTGGGAATTCAATTCCCTTGAGGTCAACTTAAGAGTTAGGTGCTAATTAGTTGTGTAATTAGGAGGTCAAGACTTTAATATAGTTTTGGTTGCTTAATTCGCTCTAATCTTGTGTCTATCCTTCTATCCCTTTTACTTTCCTTGTTAATTTATTCCTTCCACGTATCCGTTATTGTATCAACCATAAGGATAGATAACCTAGGATATAAAGCATAATAGCAGTAGTCGTAAGTTTGATGAATTATCAAGTGAGGAGCCTTAATAATTCAATAGATGCCAAGAGAAATTGTTTGTCCTAGTTATGTATGCGTTCGCAAAGTGAAGCCTAGTGATTGGCCATAAGTTGAAAGGAAAAGGGAAAGAGTTTCTTAGAAGCACATACGATAAGGATAGATTCCTAAAGGCTACATGATAGGAGGCAGTGTTAGTTAGAAGTTCGGGAAGTCCCAATTTTAATGTGAGAAATATGCCTAAAGGGGAGAATGTGTCGTGCTTTGGATTTATTAGCAGATCGGTTGCCTAGATGGCAAGGACTATAATAAAGTGTTCGTATGAGCCGAAGAGATATGAGACTAGTAAGCACATTAGTTCAACATTTAAGGACCAACGTTCCAAAGGGGAGAATGATGTTACATGTTACACCTCACACTTTTAAAGCATGAGCACGTCACGTATTTCACCATATTAATGGAGTATCGGAGACGTCCTGCGATGTTTTGAAAGGTACAAGCCATGGGAAGTACGTAACAATGAAGTAAAGGATGAATTACGATCTCGTAGGTCGGAACCGAGAAGGACAACCTTGGAACCAAAGGACATGACCATTATCAAGTATGACTAAAGATATATATCATGCATGGAGAGTTTCGGAAGATTCCGGGACCAAGCAAATCGAAGAAAATAAGTTTGTCAAAAATTTGGAATATATGGCAAAATTTTGGACAGAAATTTTGAGTCAACTTTAGAGAGGTATATCTCCTAGTATATCAGGAGTTTTGAAGTGAAACAAAAGCCTAAATTGAAGTTCAGTAAGTCTAATTTCCAACACAACAAACTGTTCATCAAAACAACATCGGAGTATGGAGTTATGGGCATTTCAAGACAAGCCTCCAAGCTGCCAAATGGCTCCCCGCGGGCCGCACACGGAAAGTCATTGGAACCGACTCTCAAGGGGTATAAATACCCTATTATTCCACTTTTTTTTTTCATGATTTACACTTCTTGGGAGTACTAGATACATCCATAAACTTCTCTTAAACACTTATAACTCCTTAAATAAAGAATTCAACAAGATTACACCAAACTAGTTCATGAAAAGTGATTGTTCTTGTTTCTACTTGAGGTTGTGGTGAGTTTGGTCTTGAAGAAAGTTGGTGTGGCTAAAGTTCTTCAAGTATAAGGTATGTTATTCATCCTATCTCTTATGTTGAGTTTATTTGAAGGTCTAGCAAGTCTTAAAAGTGAAAATAGTTATGGAGGAAAGGTCATAAAGGGTTGTGTTATCGTTGTTGAGTTTATGGACTCTTTTGAGCATGTTTTGCCAGTGTTGTTGGGCTGATTTTCATGTATATGGATGGTATCTCATGTTGTTGGTGTGCTGATGAGATTATGCCCCTTGATTGGGAAGAAAAGAAGTGCAGATTGTTAGTGTGTGTTTATAAAAATCGTGTGGGATGTTTTATGGAATATTTTTGTATGTATTATGATATTGTTGGCGTTAGTGTTGTTGTTGTTGTGTTGGTGGTTAGTATTGTGATTTCAGGCTAGGGATATAAATAGGGGAGATGCTGCCCAAATTTTGGCAGATTCTAAAGAGGTTTAATTTAATGACTTAATATAAGTATATGATGATGAGCCTAACAATAATATGGATAGCTATATATGTAGATTACGAGGTTACGAACGATCTTAAGTAGATTGCAAGACAGGAGATAGGTTGGAAAGTTGGAAAATAAGCTTCCAGGTATCTTAAGGCTTAACTTTCTGTCTTCAGGAATGATTCTTTTTTCATAAACTTATACATGATATCTTCAATAACCTTGTTTCTAAAGATACCTAAGCTTATAGTTCCCGATGTTCTTATTATATCATTGAGCTTGTTTCATGACTATAAATGTTATTTATTGATGTTGGCCTCATCTTATGATTCCGTTCTTTCAAAGTGAGATATGTTCATGATGATAGTTCCATAATGTTATCGGAGGTTTACCGACCGTTCGTCACTCCGATGAGTTTAGAAATGTTTACTTAAGTAATCTTTTGTAGGACATGAATGGAGTACTAGTAGAGGATCTCTAATGAGGTATTTGATGCTAGAAGAGAGGCTTATGATCTATCTCAGGATTTAGTTAATGTTTAGTTAAGCGAAAAGAAGTCCTAATGTCCCAGAACTGTTCTTATAAGTCATACGTGATCATGTACGCAATAACGGAAATGTGATAGCCGTGAGAAGTGTATAGAGATTACTTTGGGGGCCCAGGTCATGAAGTTGATTATATTTACCACTGGTCTACGACAAGTTGGGCAGATATATATTTACCACCGTGCTACGGCTAGTTGGGCAGTTACCACCATGCAACGACCGGTCGGGCAGTTACCACTGTTCGATTGGGCAGTTGCGCTCTATCGTCTGGCGATAATTGGACGGACAATTACCACTGTGCCACGGACGGTCGAGCAGTTACCGCTGATCAGTTGGGCAGATAGCACCAGCATGGTACGCAGATCAGGATCACAATATGATACATAGATGTAGTTAAATATATTAGAGTATACAGAGACATGCGTACTAGATTCTCATTTGTAAGTCAGATGTGCCAAGTTTTTTCTTACCGTTCTTCTTTGCAGCATATGTTTATTATGTTACATTTCCGCCTTGCATACTCGGTACACTATACATACTGACGTCCTTTTGCTTGTGGATGCTACGTTCATGCCCGCAGGTATAGACAGACGAGACGAGGACCTTCCACAGTAGGCTGTCTCCAGGTACTAGTCTTGATTGGTCGGCTCAACTTCTTCCTGGAGCATTGCCGATTCTAGATCCGTGTTTGTATTCTTGTGTGTTACAGGTATGTCAGGGGCCCTGTCCCGACTTGTATACTTTAGTATGTTCATAAAGGCTTTATAGACAGTTTCTTGTATACAACATAGTTATGTCTTGTCAGTGGTCACGTCGGCATCGTGGGCCCATTGTAGATATACACACGCATGATATTATATTCATAGTTAGCCTCTTTGGCCTTATTATGCCATTGGAGACATAGAAGGCGCAAGTTACAGCTTGGTTCACTCGGCCCCAGTAAAGTGTCTGGTACCAGTCATACCTTAACATAGTTGGGGTGTGATAGAGTGGTATCAGAGCCGGTCTGTCCTAGGGTTGTCTGCAAGCCATGTCTAATAGAGTCTAGTTTATAGTTTGTTTGTGCACCACATCATATAAATAGGAAGCTATGGGGCATTTAGGAATTAGTTACCTTTCTTTCAGATCTAAATCGTGTTGTAGAGCCAAGTCATATGACACTTGAGTTAAACTTACCCTTTCATATTTTTACACAGCTATGCTGGTAACTAGGAAGGCTGTAGCTATCCGGAGGGGTGATACGACAGCTGGAGAGGGGAACAGTTGGGCACACCCGACAATTGAGGCCCGATTTGAGGGCCAGGGTGAGACCCTACCCCATCGATCATCGACGACTCCACTACTAGAGGAGCTCCCGAGGGATGTAGTACCTCCAGTACCCCCTCCTATAATGACAGGCCAGGATCTTAGGAGAGCGGTGCACTTATTGACCTAGATTATGACGACACAGAGATAACCGAGAGCACCTGCTCGAACTGTGACCACTGATGGGTCCCACAGTTTGAGGGTTCATGAGTTGTTAGCACTTGACCCTCCGGAGTACTCAGGGGTTAAGCGAGATGAGGATCCGTAGAATTTCCTCGATAAGCTTCAGCGTATTTTCAGGGTCATGCATGCTACCGAGACCGAGGCAGCAGAGTTAGCGGCTTCCTGGCTTCGTGATATAGCGGTCCTATGGTATGAGAGATGGGAGCAGGCCAGAGGTCCTGAGCCACCTCCAGCGCGCTGGTCTGAGTTTTCAGAGGTCTTCCTAGATCATTATTTACTGTTGGAGATACGGAAGGCGAGGTTAGATCAGTTCTTAATTGTCTAGGATGGTAGTTACAACGTTTGATGTTATTGCCTCCGATTCAATTCCTTGTCCAGATATGCTCCATCCTTCTTTGATTCATCGATGGCCAATATTCACAGGTTCGTAGCGGTTTTGCTCCTCGATTATGTTGAGGCTTGTACCACTGCGACAGTAAATGATAATACGGACCTTGTTCGTATCCAAGCGTTCACACAGAACTGCGAGGATCGTAGACGTCAGCGGCAGGCAACTGAGAGGATAGAGGGGGAGCATCATAAGAGGGCTAGATCCTCTATTCAGTTAGAGGACGTCAGGCGTAGTCTTAGGCCTCGACTTTCAGCTACCAGTATTCTTTCACCCTCGCGGAGGCTGGCTTATTCTGAGTCAGGTCGGGATTCGAGGGCTTTAAATTTTCAGTACCAGAGAGATTCAGCATGAATAAGGATGCCCCCTCCACGATGCAATCAGTGTGGTAGAGCCCATTCTAGACGATGTTGTCAGGGCTCTGATGTATGTTATACATGTGGGGCTTTAGGTCACTAAATGAGAGATTGCTCGATGGGTGATAGACGTGATATAGCTCAGTCCACTGGATCAGCAGCAGCTTTATCTCCTTCAGTACACTTCCCAGAATGAGGCCCTCAGACATCGGCCAGTAGAGGTAGAGGTAAAGGTCAAGCGTCGAGCTCCGGCGGTGGTCAGAACCGCATATACGCTTTGACTCGCCACCAGGATCAGGAGCAGTTGGCCTATGCTGATACAGGTATATTTACTAGTTACGTGTGGCTAAAAAGTTACTATTATTTATGTAGGCCTGATGTGGTATTGTATATTTTGGATTGCTAGGTCAACAGGTCGGTAGTTATATAGTTACAGAGGAAACTCTATTAAAATTTCCATAAGGTCCCTGAGAGTTTAACATTCGAGGATGAATATTTTTAAAGGGGGGGGGGGGGGGGGAGAATGATACAACTCGCACTTTCAGAGCATGAGCACGCCACGTATTTCATCGTATTAATGGGTATCAGAGACGTCCTATGAAGTTTTGGAAGGTACAAGCCATGCGAAGTATGTAACAATAAAGTAAAGGATGAATTACGATCTCGTAAGTCGTGGACAACCTTAGAACCAAAGGACATGACCATTATCAACTATGATTAATGATAAATATGATGTATGGAGAGTTTCGGATGATTCCGGGACCAACCAAATCGAAGAATATAAGTTTGCCAAAAATTTGGCAGAATTTTGGACAGAAATTTTGGATCAACTTTAAAGAGGTATATCTCCTAGTATATCAGGAGTTTTGAAGTGAAACAAAAGCCTAAATTGAATTTCGGTAAGTCTAATTTCCAACACAACAAACAATTCATCAAAACAACATCAGAGTAGGGAGTTATGGGCATTTCAAGACAAGCCTCCAAGCTGCCAAATGGCTCCCCGCGGGCCGCACACGGAAAGTCATTGGAACCGACTCTCAAGGGGTATAAATACCCTATTATTCCACTTTTTTTTTTCATGATTTACACTTCTTGGGAGTACTAGATACATCCATAAACTTCTCTTAAACACTTATAACTCCTTAAATAAAGAATTCAACAAGATTACACCAAACTAGTTCATGAAAAGTGATTGTTCTTGTTTCTACTTGATGTTGTGGTGAGTTTGGTCTTGAAGAAAGTTGGTGTGGCTAAAGTTCTTCAAGTATAAGGTATGTTATTCATCCTATCTCTTATGTTGAGTTTATTTGAAGGTCTAGCAAGTCTTAAAAGTGAAAATAGTTATGGAGGAAAGGTCATAAAGGGTTGTGTTGTAGTTGTTGAGTTTATGGACTCTTTTGAGCATGTTTTGCCTGTGTTGTTGGGCTGATTTTCATGTATATGGATGGTATCTCATGTTTTTGGTGTGCTGATGAGATTATGCACCTTTATTGGGAAGAAAGGAAGTGCATATTGTGATTTTGTATATTGATAAACATTGTGTGGGATGTTTTATGGAATATTTTGGTATGGATTATGTTTTTTTGGCATTAGTGTTGTCGTTGTTGTGGTTTTTGGTGGTATTATGATTTAGGGCTAGGGATATAAACAGAAGAGATGCTGCCTGAATTTTTGCAGATTCTAAAGGGGTTTAATTTGAAAATTTAAGATAAGTATAGGATGATGAGCCTTACAATAGTATGAATGGCTTTATATGTAGATTACGAGGTTACGAACGATCTTAAGTAGATTGCATGACACGAGATAGGTTGGAAAGTTTGAAAGTAAGCGTCCACGTATGTTAAGGCTAAACCCTTCTTTCCTAAGGCATGATTCCTTTGTTGTGAACCTGTACATGATATCTTCAATAACTTTGTTTCCAAAGATACCAAAGCTTATAGTTCCCGATGTTCTTATGATATCATTGAGCTTGTTTCATGACTATAGATGTTATTCATTGATGTTGATCTCATCTTATGATTCTGTTCTTTCAAGGTGAGATATGTTCTTGATGATAGTTCCATAATGTTAATCGGAGGTTTACCGACCGTACATAATTCGGATGAGTTTAGAAATGTGTACTTAAGCAATGTTTTGTAAGACATGACTAGAGTGCGAGTGGAGGATCCCTAATGAGGTATTTGATGCTAGAAGAGAGGCTTATTATCTATCTCCGGATTTGGTTAATGTTTAATTAAGAGGGAAGAAGTCCTAATGACCCAGAACTGTGCTTATAAGTCTTATGTGATCATGTACACAATAATGGAAAAGTGATAACCATGAGAAGTGAATAGAGATTACTCATGGGGCCAAGGTCATGATGTTGATTATATTTACCACTGGTTTATGACCAGCTGGGTAGATATGCATTTACCACTATGCAACGGCCGGTCGGGCAGTTACCAATGTTCAGTCGGGCAGTTACCACCTTGCTACGGTCGGTCGGGCAGTTACCACTAATCAGTTAGGCAGATAGCACCAGGATGGTGCGCAGATCAGGATCACAGTATGATACATGGATGTAGTTAATGATATGAGAGTATAAAGAGACATGTGTACTAGATTCTCATTAGCAAGTCAGATGTGCCAAGTTGATTTTTATCCTTCTTCTTTGCAGCATATTTTTATTATGTTACATTTCCGCCTTACATACTCGGTGCACTATTCGTACTGATGTCCTTTTGCTTGTAGACGCTGCGTTCATGCCAGTAGGTATAGAAAGACTAGACGAGGACCTTCCACAGTAGTCTATCTCCAGGTACTAGTATTGATTGGTGGGCTCCACATCTTCCTCGAGCATTACAGAGTCTGGGTCCGTGTAGGTATTTTTGTGTGTTATGGGTATGTCGGGGGCCCTACTCGACTTGTATACTTCAGTATGTTCATAGAGGTTTTGCAGACCGTTTCTTGTATACAACTTAGTTATGTCATGTAAGTGGTAAAGTCGGCATCGCGAGCCCATTGTACATATACATATGCATGATATTATATTCATAGTTAGCCTCCTTTGCCTTACTATACCATTCGAGACATAGATGATGCAAGTTACAGCTTGGTTCGCTCCGCTCCAGTAAGGTGCCGGGTGCTAGTCACGCCTTACCAAGGTTGGGGTGTGACATTACACCCCCCCATTTTCATACGTCAAGTGCATCGTAAGTTAATCAACATAAGCAGGAAGAACAAGGTTATATTTATGGTAAAAAAAATTTTATGATGTTTAAGCAAGTTATAAGTAAGTGTCCTAAAGATTGGGGGCTAAACGAAATGAAGAAAACAATTTTGTTAAATCGGGAATGTTATAACCCGTACTTTCAGGGTACGACTAGGAGCCTAAGGTCATGTTATATGGTATTTGAATGATATAATAGTCGTATGTTAATTTTTGAAGTCAAGCGAGTTGTAAAATAAAAGTTGGCATAAGTTATCGCAAGTTACGCTTATAAGTTTACTGAAATTTGGGTCCAATGTCACTGAGCTTTCTCTCAACATACTTCTAGTTTTGAGGTGATCAACAAACCAAATGGAAGATCTACGAGTCCAATTTCTAACAGATTAAATAGTTCATCGATACAACGTCGGGGTAGGGAGATATGCACGTTTTAGCTGGACTGCGCAAGTAGCCCCATTGGGACCCACATAGGCGGTGGAAAGTTCCACCTTTCCATGAAAACGGTGAAGCCCTTGCCCCACCTAATTATTGGTCCAAAATTGAACCCTAAGCACCTAAAAAGCTCCTAATACCTTCTCCAACTATTCAAGCAATGTTCTACAAGAAATCGAAGTGGTTTTTCCCTTGGAGATCATATAAGTGGAAGAGAAAACTTGTTCGTCCCATGTGGTAATATTGAAGTTACTTTAAATTGAAGAAAGGTATAATGGGGATGATTTAATGCATCCAAGGTAAGACTCACCCCCTGTTGCATATATAAGTGTTTATGAAGTCTTTGAAGTGTCGTTTGATTAAGAACTCATGAGATAACGGTCGGAAATCGTATTTAAAGTGTTTTGTTGTAGTGGACTATTTTGAAGCCATGTTTGTGATGTGTTGTTGCCTGAAATAGGTGGAAAATATTGTATATGATGTGGTTAATATTGTTCTTGAGTTGTTAAGGGCTTGAGGAAAGTAGAGGGTAGTAGGGGAGGTGCAGCCCGATTCCGTATAAGTAAGGTTGCTTGTCACGACCCAAACCCATGAGCCGTGATGGGAGTCTGACCTTTAGCGACCAAACACCCCTAAACACTTATCTGAAACATGCTGAACATCAATAGCCCATAAATGGTACAACCTCATCTCATAAAGAGGGAACATCCGAACTCTACACAAGCCAGCTAGGCTGCTATATATACTGTACAAAAAAGAACATAAGCCGACAAGGCTACATTGTCTGAATACTACAAACAACTGTCTACAGACCTCTACTGGAATAAAGCTGTAGAAAGGACAGGAAAGGGCCCTGTCGTACCCATCTATATACATCTCAAAAGAATGTCCTACCAAAATAGACTGCAACTCCGGATCGAATGGAGTGCACTGATCGCTTCTGGATAAGGGTCCTACTAAGCTAGGCCACCTCCCTGTCTACCTGCACCTGCGGGCAGGAACCCCCCCCCCCCCCCAACGGGGAGTCGGTATGAATAATGTACTGAATATGTAAGGCATAAAGACAACATGTATATAAGTATAGAAATCAAGAATAGAATCTGAACTCATAAGCTGGAATGACTATCTGCATGAATCTGTATGAACTAGTATCTGTCTGCATCTTACTGAATCTATATGTCGGGAAGTATGGACATGCATAATTATATATATATATATATATATATATATATATATATATATATATATATATATATATATATATATATATCTACTAGGTACACACCTCATTTTCACATCACGGGCCACACCTTCACCCCCTGTCAAGTGTGCCTTTCGCATGTATGACTCCAACATCATAGGCCACTCATGGACCACTCATAGGCCACACCTTCACCCCCTGTCAAGCGTGCCTTTCACATATAAAACGTAATACCACAGGTCACACCTCCACCCCCTGCCAAGTGTGCCTTTCACTCATACCCCTGAGAACTGGAAGTGAATGTGTAATACAAGTAAATTTGAACGACAGGATTCTCAAACAGTAAAATGATAGTTTGCCTCTCATGGTCTTACTGAACTCATACTACTAGGATTTGAAATCATAAGATCTATATATGGCGAAAATACCATAGCCGGGGTATGGGAACATCAAAACTGTATTTCTCTTAGAACATATAAGAATAGAGTAATATGGAAACTCTCTTACTCGTTCATCGGTTCATATCATAGGATCATGCTAAAAAATGAAGGAACAACCTTAACATACCTTGACGTATATCAAATCGCCCAACTTCTACTTCTTGAACTTGTAAATCTACAATTAAGATAACAAAAGCCTTAATTAGGCTACTTGCTTTGTTTACTAATCATCCACAGGCATGTATAAAGCTTAACAAATCATAAAAGACCATCTTCTTTATAAGCTTACAATGATAGCGCATATATATATCCAAATACACGTAAATCCATCCCTAATCATTTCTTTAAAATAGTCTCATGCCACTACCATGCCCTTCATCAATCTATCACTTCCATAAATACTCTTTCTTTACCTAAAATCACTAAAGCTCTTGATGGAAAACTCAAATACAAGGGTAGGAATCATTTACATACCTTGCGGGGTCAAGAATCCTATGAATCACTTTAACTTCAACTTCCTAAGCTTCCCATTCTTGGAGAAACCCTAGAAATAACCTTCTTCTTCAAAAGCTCGGGTTTACGGGGTCGGGGTCTTGTCAAATCTTCACTACCATGCCATAAATATTGGGAGAGCAAAATGTTAGGGTTTTCTGATCTGGGAATGAGAGAAATAAGACATAAAGTCGTGGACCATGTATTTATTCTTGGAGAATTAAAATGCTTCAGTGGTTCGGTTCGACGAGTGGGTCGACGACACGTCGACGTGCTCGTCGGCCTGCGCCTGCAGAATGCAGGGCTGTAGAACCCTGTCGACACCGCACAACGACAGCCCGTCGAGAGGTTCGACGACCCGTCGATCTTGTCTAGTGCCTGCAGACTTTTCTAATTCGGTTAAGATCGCCTCGATTCAATTTGTTCAACTTCTAACCCTGAAAATCATAGGAATTCCTGCTGGTACCATTGCACACAGGGTAGGACACTTTCTTTCTCCAAAACTCGGGCTCGGGTCTCCGTTCCAAAGGCATACCTCACTAGGAAATCATAAGTTCTACAACTACGAAAACGAGGGGTGTAACATTCTCTCCCCCTTAGGAACATTCGTCCTCGAATGTTCGAACAATCCTAGGTTATAAAAATTTCGGAATAGTTTTCCCTGTACTTATATCAATCCGTCTTGTACGCAACAACCGAAAATAATGCCTCACAGGGACACATACTATAACATATAATACTATGGCCTCACACGACCAATCACGATAACTGAAATGAAATAATACCTGAGAAAAGTGATGCCTTTGACCGCACCTCCTGTACTGCTGGGAACAAATGCGGGTACTTAATCTTCATCGCTTCTTCCGCTTCCAAAGTAACATCTTCAACATTCTTATTTCTCCACAAGACTTTAACGGAGGCTACATCATTGGTTCGCAACCGACGGACCTGCCTGTCCAGTATAGTCACTGGGACCTCTTCGTATGATAATTGCTCGGTCACTTGGATGTCATTCACTGGCACAACTCTTGAAGGATCTCTGATACACTTACGAAGCATAGATACATGAAATACTGGATGTACCGATTCTAACTCAGAAGGCGATTCTAGCTCATATGCCACTGTACCCATTACACGAATGATTTTATATGGCCCAATATATCGAGGGCTCAACATACCCTTCTTGCCAAACCTCATCACTCCCTTCATAGGTGAAACTTTTAGGAACACCCAGTCGCCCATCTTGAATTCTAACTTACGTCACCGATTATCCGCATAGGATTTGTGTCAGCTCTGAGCTGATAGCAATCTTTCTCTAATCATCTTCACCTTATCAACTGCTTGCTGAATTAATTCTGGACCTACTAACTGATTCTCCCCAACATCAAACCATCCTATGGGCGATCTACACCTCCGCCCATATAAGGCCTCATAAGGAGCCATTTTAATACTTGAATAGTAACTGTTGTTATATGCGAACTCGATAAGAGGCAAATGATCCTCCTAATTGCCTTGAAAGTTAAACACACAAGATCTAAGCATATCCTCAATGGTCTGTATAGTACGTTCTGCTTGTCAATCTCTCTACGGGTGGAATGCGGTGCTAAGACTCACCTGAGTCCCCAATTCCTGTTGGAAAGACTTCCAGAATCTGGTTGTGAACTGTGCCCCCCTATCTGAAATGATGGCGGAAGGAATACCATGGAGTTGAACAATCTCCCTAAGATAAAGCCTCTCATAATCCTCGGCTGCATAAGTAGTCCTAACAGGCAGAAAATGAGCTGACTTTGTGAGCCTATCAACTATGGCCCATATCGAGTCACACTTCCGCTGTGTATGGGGTAACCCTGTAATAAAGTCCATATTAATTACCTCCCACTTTCATGTCGGAATCTCCATAGCCTGCAATAGACCTCCAGGCTTCTGGTGCTCTATTTAGACTTGCTGACAATTTGGACACTGGGCGACAAATTCTGCTGCATCTTTTTTCATACCATCCCACCAATAAACTTCCTTGAGATCATGGTACATCTTTGGTGAGCCTGCATGAATAGAATAGCGGGAATAATATGCCTCTCCCAAAATCTGCTGACGGAGTCCTGCAACACTAGGGACACACAATCTACCTTGATATCTGAGTACTCCATCACCTGTGATTACAAAGGGTGTCTTTTCTTTCTGAGGTGTTGTATATCGATAATGAACTAGAATAGGATCCTCGTACCGAAGCTCCTTTATCTCAACTACCAAGGATGATACCGCTTTGTCTTGAACAGTAACTCATGCATCACCTGAATCTATCAATCGAACCCCGAGGCTAGCCAATCGATGAACCTCGCGAGCCATTTCTCTTTTCTCTGGGGATACCTAAGACATGCTACCAATAGATTTGCGACTGAGGGCAGCGGCTACCACATTAGCCTTCCTGGGATGATACATAATATCCACATCATAATCTTTTAACCTCTCCAAACATCGCCTCTGACGCAAGTTTAAATCCCTCTGCGTAAAGATGTACTGGAGACTCTTATGATCAGTATAGATATCAACATGGACACTGTACAAGTAGTGTCTCCATATCTTCAAGGCATGAATCACTGCTGCTAACTCAAGATCATGGGTTGGATAATTCTTCTCGTGTTTCTTCAACTGTCTAGAAGTGTAAGCGACAACCTTACCGTGCTGCATCAAGACAAAGCCCAATCCAACACCCGAAGCATCACAATATACCACATAGCAATCTGCTTCTTCTAAAAGAGTCAAAACTGGTGCGGAAGTTAGCTTATCCTTCAACGTCTGAAAACTCTGCTCACAAGCGCCTGTCCATTGGAACTTAACTGATTTCTTAGTCAATTTGGTCGATGGGGCTGAAAGACAGGAAAATCCTTCTACAAACCTTCTATAGTAACCTGCCAAGACCAAGAAACTACGTATCTCCGTCGGTGCCGTGGGCCTTGGCCAATTCTTCACAGCCTCAATCTTTTGGGCATCCACTCTAACGCCTTCTTCTGAAATAATGTGACCCAGAAAATCCACAGAGTTCAACCAGAACTCACACTTAGAAAACTTAGCATACCACTCTTTACCTCGGAGAATCCCAAGCACTGTCCCCAGATGTTCTGTATGATCGGCCTCTGATGGCGAATAAACCATAATATCATCTATGAAAACAATCACAAACAAATCTAGAAAGGGCCTAAATACACGATTAATCAAATCCATGAATACAGCCAGGGCATTAGTTAGCCCGAACGACATAACACGGAACTTATAGCGGCCATATCTAGTCCGGAATGCCGTCTTCGGAATGTCTTCCTCCTTCACTCTAACCTAGTGGTATCCTAACCTCAAGTCTATCTTCGAGACATACTTGGCACCTTGCAACTGATCAAAGAAATCATCAATCATCGGAAGCGGATACTTATTCTTCACATTCACTTTATTCAATTTCCTGTAATCAGTACACATTCGCAAAGAACCATACTTCATTCTCACAAACAACACCGAGGCTCCCCACGACAATGTACTAGGCCTAATAAAGCCCTTCTAAAGAAAATCTTTCAACTGCTCCGTCAATTCCTTCAACTCCGCAGGTGCCATCCTATAAGGAGGAATAGATATTGGCTGAGTGTCTTGCAATTGGTCAATAGCAAAATCGATCTCCCTCTCCGGGGGAATGCCTGGAAGCTCATCTGGAAACACTTCTGGGAACTCATTAACCACATGAACAGATTGAAAAGTTGGCGGCTCTGCTTGTACATCTTGAACTCGAACTAGATGAAAAATATACCATTTTCTTATCATCTTCTCTGCCTTAAGGTAGGAAATAAACCTACCTCTAGGCGAAGCAGCATTACCCTTCCACTCTAGGACTGGCTCGCCGGGAAACTAAAATCAAACTATCTTTGTTTTGCAATCAACATTAGCATAACAGGAAGCCAACCAATCCATTCCCATAATAATGTCGAAATCAATCACATCTAGCTCAATCAAATCTGCTACAGTGTGACGATCATAAACTATAACAACACAGTTCCGATATACTCTCCTAGCTATAACCGGATAGCCAACTGGTGTAGACACCTCAAATGGTTTAATTGACTCGGGTTCTATCGCAAACTTACCGGCGACAAATGGAGTAACATATGATAAAGTGGAACCTGGATCAATCAGTGCATAAACATCATGGGAGGAAACTGATATTATACCTGTAACAACATCAAGAGACGTCTCGCGGTCCTGTCTACCAGCCAATGCATACACGTGGTGCTGAGGACCACTCGAGCTGGACGCTCCACTCCTCCCTCTACCTCGTCCTGTCGGTGACTGAAAAGCTTGCCCCGAAAGGCGCACTGCAGAAGAAGAAGAACCATCTATAGACCCTATAGGCTGAACAGTGCCCATGCCACCTCATGACGGACAATTCCTCATCATATGACCTGGTCGGCAACAAGAATAACAGGCATTCGATCCCAATCGACACTGCCCGACATGTAACCTACCACACTGGGCACACCGTGGTGTGGGTGGTCTCATCTGTCCTGACTCTGCTCTGTACTAGGAACCTGATGCTCTAGAACTCTGGGCCACTCCGGAATAAGAAGACCGATCAAACCTCGGGCCTGAAAACCGCGGAGGTGCACTCCCTATCGAATGATAGGAATACTGGGAATGCTACTGCCTCTGTCCTCCCCTGGACTCATTTCCAATGTCAAAAGATCTAGCCTTTTTACCTTAGCCTCGGTCATGGTCACGCTTTTCCTCCCTCTGACGCTTGCGATCTTCCAGATTCTGTGCATATGCCTGTATACGGGAGATATCCATGCCTGGCTGTAATGCCGCAGTCGTACAAACATCTATCAAATGTGGCCCTAAACCAGCCACAAAACGGTGAACTCTGTCCTCCATCTCAGCCACAATGGCTGGGGCATATCTAGCCATAGAATCGAAATGCACACAGTACTCTTGGACACTCATGCTGCCCAGCTCAATACGAAGAAATTTGTTTGCTCGGGCTCGCCTAACCTCAGGAGGAAAATAATGGCGGATAAAAAAATCTGCGAACTTTCGCCAAACAGCTGGAGGAGCATTCTCTCCTCTAGATAACTCCCAAGTCTGATACCACTGCACTGCAATATCACGCAGTCTATACGAAGCTAACTCCACCGACTCAACCTCACTTGCATGCATAACCCTCAAAGTCCTTTGCGTATCAATGAAATCCTCGGGATCCATATTTTGCTTTATCACTAAAAATTCTTGAGGATCTAACTCAAGGAGAGTCTTAACCCTCGAACTACTAGTTCCATGCCGCTGAGCCTGAGTGGCTACTAATTTTCTCAATAACTGAACAGCATCCCGCACATCCTGGCCTGGTGCATCTGGTTAAGGAACTGGGACGGGTGCTGGAGACGGTGTATGCGATGTCTCAGATGGGCTCTCACTTTGAATCTCATCTTGAGCCCTAATGGCCTGCCGAGTACGGCTAGTGGCCTCTCTTGTGGCTTTCTTGCCTTTCTGGGCAGCTGTAGCTTTCTTGGGAGGCATTGCTGAAATCATAACAATTCATCAGAAAGCGAACGCTTATCACATGGCTCTATCGCACAATCTAGGAGAGAAAGAATGACATCATCCTAAATGTCTTGTAGCATCCTGTTTATAAGTGTGGTGCACAACTCGCCCATAAACAAGACTCTACTAGACACAGTCTGTAGACAACCCTAGGACGGAACTTCTCTGATACCACTTCTGTCACGACCCAAACCGATGAGCCGTGACGGGAGTCTGACCCGTAGCGACCAAACACCCCTAAACACTAATCTGAAAACATGCTGAACATCAATAGCCCATAGATGGCACAACCTCATCTCATAAAGAGGGAACATCCGAACTATACACAATCTGCATATATATATATATACACAAAACATGCAGAAGAACAGTGCAAGCTAGCTAGGCTGATATATATACTATACACAAAAAATTATAAGCCGACAAGGCTACATTGTCTGACTACTACATACAGTCTACAAACCTCTAGTGGAATAAAGCTATAGAAAGGACGAGACAGGGCCCTATCGTATCCATCTATATACATCTCAAAAGAATGGCCAACAAAAATACATTGCAACTCAGGATCGAATGGAGTGCACTGATCGCTGCTGGATAAGGGTCCTACTAAGCTGGACAACCTCGCTGTCTACCAGCACCTGCGGGCATGAACGCAGCCCCCCGAGCAACGGGGAGTCAGTACGAATAATGTACTGAATATGTAAGGCATAAAGACAACATGTATATAAGTATAGAAATCACGAATAAAATCTGAACTCATAAGCTGGAATGACTATCTGCATGAATCTGTATGAACTAGTATCTGTCTATATCTGACTGAATCTGTATGTCGGGAAGTATGGACATGCATAATTAAATATATATATATATATATATATCTAGTAGGTACACAACACATTTTCACATCATGAGCCACACCTTTACCCCCTGTCAAGTGTGCCTTTCTCATGTATGTACTCCAACATCATAGGCCACTCATAGGACACACCTTCACCCCCTAGAAAGCGTGCCTTTCACATATAAAACGTAATATCACAGGTCACACCTCCTCCCCCTGTCAAGTGCGCCTTTCACTCATACCCCTGAGAACTGGAAGTGAATGTATAATACAAGTAAAACTGAATGACAGGATTCTCAAACAGTAAAATGATAGTTTGCCTCTCATGGGCCTTACTGAACTCATTCTACTAGGATAGGAAATCATAAGATCTGTATATAGGGAAAATACCATAGCCGGGGTACGGGAACATCAAAACTGTATTTCTCTTAGAACTTATAAGAATAGAGTAATATGGAAACTCTCTTACTCGTTCATCGGTTCATATCATAGGATCATGTCAAAAAAAAGGAATAACCTTAACATATCTTGACGTATATCAAATCGACCAACTTCTACTTTTTGAAATGGTAAATCTACAATTAAGATAACATAAGCCTTAACTAGGCTACTTTCATTGCTTACTAATCATCCCTAGGCACGTATAAAGCTTAACGAATCATAGATGACCATCTCCTTTATAAGCTTACAATGATAGCACCTATATATATCCAAATGCACGTAAATCCATCCCTAATCATTTCTTTAAAATAGTCTCATGGCACTACCTTACCCTTAATCAATCTATCACTTCCATAAATACCCTTTCTTTACCTAAAATCACTAAAACTCTTGATAGCAAACTCAAATACAAGGGTAGGAATCATTTACATACCATGAGGGGTCAATAATCCCAAGAATCACTTTAAGTTCAACTTCCTAAGCTTCCCATTCTTGGAGAAACCCTAGAAACAACCTTCTTCTTCACAAGCTCGGGTTTACGGGGTCCGGGTCTTGTCAAATCTTCACTACTATACCATAAATGTTGGGAGAACAAAATATTAGGGTTTTCTGATCTGGGAATGAGAGAAATAAGCTATAAATTCGTGGACCATGTATTTATACTCGGAGAATTAAATTCTTCACTGGTCCGGTTCGACGAGCGGGTCGACGACTCGTCGACGTGTCGATGGTACGTCGATGTGCTCTTCGGCCTGCACCTGCAGAATGCGGGGCTGCAGAACCCTGTCGACGCCACACAACGATGGCTCATCAACAGGTTCGACGACCCATCGATCTTGACTGATGTCTACAGACTTTTCTAATTCGGTTTAGACTGCTTCGATTCGATTCGTTCAACTTCTAACCCTGAAAATCACCAGGAATTCCTGCTGGTACCATTGTACACAGGGTAGGACACTTTCTTTCTCCAAAACTCAGGCTCGGGTCTCCGTTCCCAAGGCATACCTCACTAGGAAATCATAATTTCTACCACTACAAAAACGAGGGGTGTAACATTGTCGCTCATCGGTTATCGATGTGTTGTTCTTAATATTAATAAAAGCTATGTTTTCATGTTGTAGACTAGCATATTGGTGAGTCACTTGTGGTATCATGAAGAACAACTATGGTTGAGGTATGTAAGGTTTTCCCTTCTTACTTTTGGCATGATTCCGGGAGTCACGCCTTTCTTATGAAAAACTCAAATGAAAGAGTAGTAATATTTTTAAAATGAGTTGTTCCTATTAGTAGTAATATTTTTAAAATGAGTTGTTCCTATTAGTAGTCCCTCAGATTGATCTCTAAAAGCAAGTAGAGCTTCTAAGAGTCTAGTACCTTTTTTTTGTCACACTATAAACCAAGGGGCATGACGGGTAAGCCACTTTACCGGCCAAGTACCACCAGGCGTACATTCAACATACTCAACTTATAACAACTACGAGGAACCATATGACATATGAGTAACATAAAGGGATCACCTATATCAAGAAAGGTCCAACACAGCAGTTTATATATACACACAAGCCGACCAAGCCGCTACTAATGTCTACAAAAGATCACACGGTCGACAAGGCCACAACAATAGTACCAGTACCAAACAAAGGCCTACAAAGCCGCATATAACATCTATACATATAACACCTGTCTATGAGCCTCTAAGAGTAATCATAAATGTAACATAATGGTCAGGACAGGGCCCCACCATACCAATAAGATATGGATAAAGCATGTATATCGTAGCATACCAAAACCGAGAACGTCCATAACAAATGGGGCTTGCAGACTAACCGCTGAACTATGTAAGCCTAATCAGATTGTCCCCTAACTGCCTATCAGGAGCTGCAGCATGAAATTTAGCGCGCCGTGCAATGGGACGGCAGTACGGATGAAAGTAGTTAGTATGTAAGGCAGGAGTACAACAACTAACAAGGAAACGTAGTAGAAGAAGAGCCATATGCCATGCATGCTGTAGTTTAAAATCATGAATATAGATACATATATAAGTAAAAGTAACACCTTCATCATAACATACCCGGCCTTAACGTGACTCGGTGTGAAACGCACCCGACCATAATAGGACTCGGTGTTATCGTACCCAACTGATCAGTTGTGTGTAATATATATATATATATATATATAGTGCACTCTAGTGCCGTACTTATATATATATATATATATATATATATATATATATATATATAAATGCATGATGAACTCATAGAAACAACGTTTGGGCCTTTTGGAGTGACGTAAGGTCGGCGACATCCGAATATGTTATATGATTATATCCATCAATAAGAACTTCGATAGAACTTGGATACCAATGAAATAAAGCATCAAACAACATATTGAATCATGAAACATAAGAAGTGGGAAGTATTAGAATGGAATATTATCTGTATGGAACATTCATTAATAGGTATAGGTGGGTTCGTGCCAAAGAATAAAAAGAACGAAAACCTTACATACCTTGATAGCCTCCTTGCCAGTACAACCTCGCAATTCGTTTAGCGGTTCAACCTTATATGCCAAGAAATACTTTTATTCAACTTTTGGTGAACTCATAGAAACAACGCCTGGGCCTTTTGGAGTGACATAAGGTCGGCGACATCCGAATACGTTATATGATTATCTCCATCAATAAGAACTTCAATAGATATTGGATAACAATGAAATAGAATCAAATAACATATTGAATCATGAAACATAAGAAGTGGGAAGTATTAGAATGGAATATTATCTGTATGGAACGTTCATTAATAGGTATCGGTGGGTTCGTTCCAAAGAATAAAAAGAACGAAAACCTTACATACCTTGTTAGCCTCCTTGCCAGTACAACCTCGCAATTCGTTTAGCGGTTCAACCTTATATGCCAAGAACTACTTTTATTGAACCTTATTTCACTTCGAAAAAGTATCCTTCAATTTGCTAAATCCGAAGAATTATCGGTGTTGAATTACATAATCGACATAGGCACGACCTTCACATCGTTCTCTATATTTGCTTCTGCGTAGACACCCTATATCTTGAGTAGAATCACATTATTTCCCCTTGAAGGAAATATGAAGTTGCTGCCCATAAATATTTCTTAAGTACAACTTCCCTTCATGTTTCATGAATATAGATGCATATAAGCCAAAACTCCTTTTGCAATTGTCAACTATTCCCTTTAATATGAAAGAAAGAAATAAAGATCTCATGAAATAAATCCCTTTGCTACCCATCCTAATCATGTCTTTATGTTGCAGAATAGAAAATGATAACTATAACTTCTCTCAATTCACCTATGAAACGTCCCTTTAAGCTAGTCATATCTGCCTCTTCATCCAATTAAATAATATGGACATAACTATTTAGCTCTATCCACTTTAACTTGGAATGTTTTACGTGCTCACTGAATCACTATCTTAGTTGATTATCATTAGTCTTGTAATAGGGACGTACAAATATAAAAAACCAGCTGAACATGAATTTATAAGTTGTGTTGACAATATATTTTCAAAGGTTTGATATAAGACATTTGTCCTATAGGTGTCACTATAATAAACATGAAAAACTGAGTAGTCACTTGTTGGCTCCATTAATTGTTGCCACGTGGAAGAGAGGTGGTGTCACTCCCTTATCAATTAATGTATTGAATTTATTCATCTCCACTACAATCCGCATTTAACCACTTATACACGTAATTAATTTCTTGATCACAATTTACTTAAATAGAAATCATTTTTAATACACTTCATATACTTATTATCATGATCATGTGACATAGCACTAGTCCATAAACCCTTTGGTACACACAAAATATTATTTCCAATCACCGTCATCCCACTTTCGAGTCTTAAATAATTTCGGGACTTCATCCTAACCACCTATAAGCTATGGGGTAACCTCGTTTTCCCCTACTTATGTCTTTTAACTTGCAGGCTTTCTAACACACAAAAACACGGAATGTAACATCCTCCCCCCCTTAGGAACATTCGTCCTCAAATGTAGAGCCGAATGGGGAGGGTAAACTTATTAGGAATATTACCAAAATTTTGACAGAGCCTCCCCTGTAATTGGGCACTACTCAAGACTTGCAAACAACCAAAACCTAACCTACGAGCTTCGTAGGGCCATACAAATATCATATATATACATGTCCCTACAGAGTTAGCATATATCAACTGTAAACATTGCAAGACCTTCCATTTGAACATCTGTCCATGGATGAAAGGTTGTACTAAATGTGATCACTTAGGCAAGGACACATAACCTCTTTAGCCTCACTTCGTGGCCCGTGGATCTTCACACATGGAGACATTTTCACATACTATTCGAGGATCCTCATTTGGTACCGTCCAACTTGTACTCTATTCGTCTGACATTCGTCTTACCCTATAGGAAGACTATGTTCGTCTATGTCGACAAGATTCATATTTAGGGCGTTCTACAACCTAATAATGATAATCCGAATGCCACCAACACGTTTCACCATAAGTCGAGAACTATAGATCCATAATGATTATTTATTATCGTCGATATGATTTACCTTATGTAATGATCTCAAATTCATTAGCGAGACTCTGGAATGTATCCGTTACACCAGATCGTAATCTACTCAAACAGCGTGATTGGTTCTCCTTATATTCTAATGTTTCTTTATATGCCATCCATATAATTCATCTTAAGGAGGGGTTATGTTCCCATCTGAAGACCATCCATGTGATTTATTCTCTTGACGTCATGGTACATCTCAGTTAATCCTGGGTGACGAGGATAACGAGAGTAATGTATACCTACCATGATTTAATGTCGTAGTCCTACTACATCTACAACATATAATTAGCTTGGCATCTCTGAACCACATCTTTTTCTCCATCTCATATGTTTTTACCTCATTCCATCATACTTCTTTCTTTAACTCACAATGAAGGGAGGATTTTCTTATTGCCGCCCTATCTTTTACAAATGATGGTTTCGTATTTCTAAATGACAACACTTGCCCTATTCTGATTTCAGCAATCGAACTCCTAAGTAGTCGACTGGCGTAACTTGGCTAACTTCCACATTTCGGCCTAAGTAGACTAGGCTGGTCATGGATTTGAAACTGACGGTATCAAGTACAACGTTAGCTTGCTCGGATGACATAGGATGTCAATATTATAATTCTTTAATAACTCGAGCTACCTCATCCCTGATTTACATTTAGAAGGGCTTCCTTAGTCATGCTAAGTTGCGAGCTTTCCATAGCATCTCAGGTGAGTTGAACAACCTATAATTATCTCCAGCTGCTTTCACATTCTCCCTTATTCTAAGAGTGTTTCCATCACCACAAACTTTAAATGTTTGCCTTGTATCTTATGCTCAATGATCCCTTCTGTATTTGAAGCATTTATATTGAACTTTAGCGGACATCACTTTCGTTAAAGTGTCCTTGGGGTTGCAACTGTGTCCTGCAAAATTTAAATCTCACGTACTCGAATCCTTTATGTAGCCTTGTAATGTCTAGTAGCTAATCTGTGACCTCTTGTTTGGCCACACCTAGGCTCTTTATAAGTTAATTATTGGTCGTTCGGGTTGAGCTATCTTCTAAACATTAATTTCGAAAGAACTCCCCTTGAGCCTTATCTCTCCGACTTCACTTATTCTTCATAAATCCCCAAGTTCTCAATGCCGAAATGTGCTTACTATCTGTCGGTATCCCTGCCATACTTACTATCTGTCAGTATATCTATCGGTATCCCTCCCAAGTTCACAAGTCCTTCGTAGCGTTCACACTTACTTATCGTTCTAAAGTCGCGGCACATTGGTCGGGCATAAGCTACTACTATCTCATCCGCTTCTCACTTTCAACTAAAATTCTTATTGCCACTATGCAATTAAGCATTTCAATAATCTCACCCCGATGCTTTATCGCATTACCTTCCCCCTTGGGAGAATAGATAATATCTCATGCCCAAACATTCTATCCCTGTAGCGTCACATTGCTACCTTTCCGCTTTTACCAATTCTTCATACGTCTGATACTTATCATTCGCCTTATTTTGACCTTTACTTATTAGGAACAGCTGAATCATTTACACGCATAGTGTTCCACTTATTCGTAATTAGTGGTCTTGATCTCAATGAACTTAATTTCTAGTCACGATGCATGTCTTAGGGTGGTCGTCCTTATTGAATTTCAAGGGTCGTTCTTCTATTGTACGCCTTTTCACTGCCAAATTGCTCACTGGAAAATGCTGCAATGCCCATTATTATCAGAGTCTCCCGAGATCCTAACTCGTATTCCGCTTAACTTAACCACTATTGGTATCTCCTAAGCCAAGGTGCTACGTCGGTCTGCTTATAACTTAACCTGAGTGCCCAGTTCATTTTTCATAATGAAGGCATAGCCTCATGTGTTGCATCCCTTACTCCCGACACTTGCCTCCTCTTGCCTTTTTCTTTTATTTGACCATGAGTCTTGTCACACTATCACGCCTATCTTACGACATTCACTCGCTTCTTATAATTCCTTACACTTCACTTGTTCTATCTGCATCTACTAACTTTACCATCTTATCTTATTTAGTAAAATCCCAACAAGACGTCCTTACGTTTCTATCTTCTTTTGATACCATAACGGATACGCGGAAGCAACAAAATAACAAGGAAAGTAAAGGATAGATAGATTGACACAAAAAAATGGAATTAAAAGCAACCTAAAGGTATATCAAACCTAAAGACCTCAATCAATTAGCATAAACAAGCACCAACCTCTTAGGATGACCTCAAGGGAATTGAATTCCCAAGCAACCAATCCTCTCACAATCAAAGATTCAACAAGAGTCATCCATGGCCTCTCTCACAAGTTTCTCTCTCTAGAGACAACTCTCAAAATCACTCATCTATTTTCATAATTCATCCAAATGTCAAAAGTCCCCTAATGAAATGAAAGACAATGTATTTATACTAACTAACTAATAGAAGACCTACATTATTACATAAATGCCATTAATGAGGCAAGGGCCTTGTTTGGCTTGTCTTGTGGAGATGGAAATCTTGAATTTCCGAATGTGGCCTCTTGCAAACATAGCTTTCCTTGCTCGTTGGCCACTTTAATGCTCTTCCATCTCCCATCCGTCCTCTCCATGCTATCATCCAAACTTTGACTCCACGGGACGGTCCTCGAATTGTCTTTGAGGCAACTCGGCTTGTATCATTCTCCCCTTCTTGAAAAGGATTCGTCCTCGAATCTATACCTTGCAAAACCATAAAGGAGACAAACAAAAACCAAGTCCTCAAAGGATGAGGGTTAGTGTTAAGGTGGACCGACCCACCACCATGCCAAGTAAGCACAAATTTTTGATATAGCCAAGTATCAACCATTTTCAAGCAAAATAAACTCTTAAGTAGAGTACTAAGAACTTGGCTATCCCACAGATCAAGAAATGAGGATATTCTCAGAGAACCAATGATTTCAAGAAACCAAGTTGGCATAAAACACAAATAATCCTCAATTGCAAAAAAATACCATTCACACAAAGTGAAGATTTCACCGGGGTCAAAAGGAAAAGATACCCCCATATCACGGGCAAGGTAACAACTAAGCACCTCCATAGGGCCCCGCCCAACATCAAATGAACTCTCAACAATAGCATGAATGTCATCATATGCAAATAAATAGTAAAGAAAGGTGTCACTTAAAATGACTTCATCTATGGTGTCCTCAAATGTAGCCTCACTATTAGGTTCAAGAACAAAATCTAGCTTGCTACTAGGAGTTTGAACACACAAGGAAGAAGTAGCAATTTGTAAACAAGAATCGCCTACCTTTTCAAAACACTCCTTCCCCGTAAATGCATCATCATTTCCCAAAGGAAGACCTCCATCATAAGGAAGAGCGCCATCGTGCCATAGTGGATTTTTCAACACCATGTCGTCCCCAAAAGTGGCTACACTTTTAACATTACAAAACATTCCACTAGTTATTTCACTTGCAATAGTCATGTTAGCATCAAATAAGACATTATCTTTTAAGAGAGAGTAATCCATGAGCAATGAGGAGTCAAAGCATGCAATTTCATTCTCACAAAGACAAACGTCATCTTTCAACATACTTTCATTCACATGACTATTTACATGACACACACCACCATCACAATTTTGAGTCTTATCACATGACATTGAGACAAGATCAAGGGACTCATTTTGACATGAAACAAATAAAGATGAGGTGTCACACTCTTTCAAATGACCAACTATATCAAAATCAACATTCACTAGAGGCACGTTAAGCACATCACAAGAATCCTCAAGTAGTGAATTATCATTACAAGCAAGTTGATCAACACAAATTTCAACACTAGTTGGTAGTAGGTCAAGTTCACAAGATTTTCTAACATGATTACCACATGACAGTGTACTACCATTCAAGTCACATGTGTCAACACTATGTGGACACAAATTGATCTTACAAGAAGAGTCAACTTGGTCATCAAAAGGATCAACTAGTGTATGAGCACGCTTAGCAATTGATAATGCACTATCATTCAAATCACAAGTGTCAACACTAGGTGGACACAAATCGACCTCGCAAGAAAGATCAATTCGGTCATCAATAGGATCAACTAGTGTAAGGACACTTTCAACAATGACATTATCAAGACATGGCAAGGATTCACTAGGCTCAATGCAAGGTAAACTAACTTTCATACTCAAATTGGCATTAAGATCACTCAACAAAGTATGAGTATTAGGAGAAATTATTTTACCTTGATTCTCATGTAAGGGATCTTCCTTGTCTTGAGACACAAAAGGGACGCTCATTTGACCATGTAAATTAATGGTCTTGTCCGCCGTTCTTCCTTTCAACCACTTCCTTTTCAATGCCGCCCAAATCTCACTTGGGGTTTTTATAGGAGAGGGAGTATGTTGAATTTGTGGCATCTCACAAGGGGGACTTTGCTTCTTCCCTTTTGACTTTTTCTCTTGGGAAGTGGTTTTGCTCCTATACCCCTTTTCATGTGGTTCGGGATAATGGCCTCTCAAGCTCTCTTTCATGGCATCCCAAGTAGTGATTGGATCTCCCCTCTTGTACGCCCAATAGTGTGCAAGCTTCTTCTCAAAAGTCCCAATAGCCAATTTCATTTTCCTTTCTTGGGAATAAGGGTAACTAGCAAAGATTTCTTCCATCATGAACTCCCATTTCACATACTCTTCTCCACTAGCTTCCATAATCAAGATAGGCCATCTCACATTGGGCTCTTGCACATATGGAAAGAGAGGTTTCCTCCTTTCATCCACGACATACTTATGCCACTCTTGCTCATATGGAATCTCATGCCTTCGAAACCAAGGGCCACCTAAACATATGTGACAAGTATCCATTGGAAGCACATCACACCAAACCTCCTCTTGGTACTCACCAAGTGAAATGAATACCATCACTCTCTTATCAACCCAATACCCTCCCTCGTCATAATAAGGACTTTTCCTATTCCCACAAGGTAGCCTTAATTCTTCAACCGCACGAGGGGTGATGAAATTGGTGTAACAATCGTCATTAAGCACAAGGGTTCCCTCTTTACCACAAAGGTTTACCTTGGTCTCCAAGAATCGCCTCTCCATGGAGAAGTACACTTAGCAAACACGTTAGTAGTAAAGAATCCTCACCACACTCGTGTTTACACTCGTTTGTGCTCGGCTAGCACCACTCAAATGAACTCACGCACTCTTGCCTTTTACCACTCAAATGGATTGGCCGATGTTGATTCTCGATTGGATTCGGTTGGTTGCAAGGTGCACAATTGCTACTCGAGATCGGAATGGATTCTTGTAGACTCAAGAAGAACGGACGACTCAATTCAATCTAATGGACTTGAACCAAGAAAGTAACAACGAAGCAAAAACGAATAAAAGCACAAAAGAATTGGCACGAAAGAAATGTGGACACAAGAACTAGCAAACACAAGTAGGAACAACTACTAAATGGCTACTAGTTGAGAGGCACAAGAAAATGAAATGCAAAAATCGGGAAAATAATTAAAATTTCGGGCCCGGGTAGGTGATAACTTGAAAACACGACCAGGAGGCCCCAATTGATCCAAGGTATCAATTTGAAATAACGGAAATTTTTAAATTTCTATACTTTTTTTTTTTTTTGTTCCCTACCAAAGGATTAGGGACGCAATACCATCAACTAAAGATCAAGAAATTTTTGTTTTTTGAGAAATGAAATCAAAGAGAATAAAAGTTTAAAAACCTGAAATGCGCAACATGCGACTCGCATGTTCAACATGCGAGGGTAATATGCGTTTCGCAGATGAGGCAGCCAACGGAAAAATTCTCTGTCACAGGGTGCGACACGAGATGCGACTCGCATGTTCAACATGCGATGGAATATGCGAGTCGCATATGAGGCAGCAACTTTGTCAACTTTCTGTCACAGGATGCGACACAACATGCGACTCGCATTTAGTGTCGCATATGGGCCAATTCGATTTTTTTTTTTTTTTTGCAAAAATCAGAAATTTAGATCCACAAACACTTTTGATGAACTAAGTATTTCTGATTTTTTTGTTTTTGGCCCTCTAACACTTTTTTCACAACTTTATTGGACAACTTTTGGATCAAATGGCCCTTTGGAGAGTCTTCTTCCTTATGAAGATTTGAAGGTCTTCAAGAACACAAGAACAATTCAAAAATTCAACAACCCTCAAATCAACTTGTTTTTCTTTCAAATTTTAGATTTAGACACCCAAGACTTTTAGAACAAAGCCCAATAAGTTTCAAGTCCCAATTTCACCCAACTCAACAAGACCCATTTCAAGTTCTTCAACTCAAGAATGGTGAAAATCTCAAAACAACTTGAAATGACTCAAAATTTCGGATTTGAAACCCTAAAACTCTAAGGAACTTAAACCTAACACCAGATTCAACAAAATCAACAAGAGAATTCGATTTTTATTTTTATTTTGAATTTCGTTTTTTTTTTTTTTTTTTGTTGTTGAATCAAAACCCAAGATTAGATTTGGTGGAACAAATCTAAACTAAGCTTTGATACCAATTGATACCATAACGGATACGCGGAAGCAACAAAATAACAAGGAAAGTAAAGGATAGATAGATTGACACAAGAAAATGGAATTAAAAGCAACCTAAAGGTATATCAAACCTAAAGACCTCAATTAATTAGCATAAACAAGCACCAACCTCTTAGGATGACCTCAAGGGAATTGAATTCCCAAGCAACCAATCCTCTCACAATCAAAGATTCAACAAGAGCCATCCATGGCCTCTCTCACAAGTTTCTCTCTCTAGAGACAACTCTCAAAATCACTCATCTATTTTCATAATTCATCCAAATGTCAAAAGTCCCCTAATGAAATGAAAGACAATGTATTTATACTAACTAACTAATAGAAGACCTACATTATTACATAAATGCCATTAATGAGGCAAGGGCCTTGTTTGGCTTGTCTTGTGGAGATGGAAATCTTGAATTTCCGAATGTGGCCTCTTGCAAACATAGCTTTCCTTGCTCGTTGGCCACTTTAATGCTCTTCCATCTCCCATCCGTCCTCTCCATGCTATCATCCAAACTTTGACTCCACGGGACGGTCCTCGAATTGTCTTTGAGGCAACTCGGCTTGTATCATCTTTTCTCCTTAGCCAAGCTTGTCCTTAGCTGTTTAATTCCTCTCTTTTACTGGTACCACAAGTTATGCCGAGGCAAGTGCATATCCCATGAACAAAGATTCAACTATCTAGCCCCCTGCGTTACCTAATACTTCAGTAATCCTGCCTGACTATGCCATCCTTAAACAAGTTATGCATATACATCACCTAAGGAGGGACTACAAACATATTCCTCGGCAATACTATTCAATCCAACACTGACCCCAATGCTAATGATTTCTATAACCCGTACTAGATTCTGAAATACCATTCCTTCCTAAAGTCACGTTCATTGGAGTCCAGAGGTCGCAACTGAAATGAGTACTTCTGACTATGCTCTTATCATTGTTGGAAGCGGACCGTACTACTTATGTTGCTTCATCTCAGCTTTAGCTACTTACAAATCGTCCTCTCTCGATAGCTCATGCCTTCACCACCTTACCTCTTTCGCTTTCAAAATTCTTATCTTTCCTCCTGATGTCCTCCTAACCCATTTTCTCCCACACACAAATGAGGTGAATGTTCACATTCTGATGCTCTGACTTTATGCTTGCACATCTGGTGCACGCAAGATCAGATGAAGGCTTTACATTCATTTTTACCATAAACATGAGTTCACACTGAGTCCTTATGACTTCATTCTTTCCACAGCCCCCCGTCGAATGTCTGACTAGTCGTATATATCTTATTCGTACGGATCAACATATCATGTAAGTAAGACTAGGAAGGGACTTCTTATAACTCAGTATATCACATGATCTTGATCAAGAAAGAAAGAAAGCAACCCTAAATGTCCCGTAGCCTCTTTCTTATAAGTGTGGCGCGCTACACACCTATAACCAAGACTCTACTAGACACGACTCATAGATATCCCTAGGACAAACCTGCTCTGATACAACTTTGTCACACTTTAAACCAAGGGGCATGACGGGAACCCGGCTTTATCAGCCGAGCACCACCTGGCGTACATTCAACATACTCAACTTATAACAACTACGAGGAACCATACGACATATGTAAACATAAAGGGATCACCAATATGCAGAAAAGGTCCAGCACAGTAATTTATATATATACACGCAAGACGACCAAGCCGCTACTAATATCTACAAAAGATCACACGGCCGAGAAGGCCATAACAATTGTACCAGTACCAAACTAAGGCCGACAAGGCCGCATATAACAACTATATATATAACACCTGTCTATGAGCCTCTAAGAGTAAGCATAAACGTAACATAGCGGCTGGGAAAGGGCCCTGCCATACCCAAAAGATATAGATAAAACATGTATGTCGTAGCATACCAAAACCGAGCAAGTCCAGAATAAGTGGAGCTTGCAGACTACCGCTGAACTATGCAAGCCTAATCAGATGGTCCTCCAGCAGCATGTTAGGACCTGTAGAATGAAATGCAATGCCCCGTGCAATGGGACGTCAGTACAGATGAAAGTAGTGAATATGTAAGGCAGGAATACAACAACTAACAAGGAAACATAGTAGAAGAACAACCACATGAAATGAATGTTGTAGTTTAAAATCAAGAATATACATATATAGATATAAGTAAAAGTAACATCATCATCATAACAAACCCGTCCTTAACAGGGCTCTGTGTGAAATGTACCCGACCATAATAGGACTCGGTGTTATCGTACTCACCTGGTTAGTGGTGTGTAATACATATATATAGTGCACTCTAGTGTCGTACCCACCGATTATAGCTCCGGGTGTATCATTATATCATATACATATACATATACATATATAGCGCACATTAGTGACGTACCAACCGATTATAGCTCGGTGGTGTGTAATAATATAATATACATATATATACACATGCATGATGAACTGATAGAAATAATGTCTTGGCCTTTCAGAGTGATGTAAGGTCGGTGACCTCTGAATACGTTGTGTGATTATCTTTATCAATAAGAACTTTAGTAGAACTTGGATCGTAATGAACTAAAGCATCAAATAACATATTAAATCATGAAACATAAGAAGTGGGAGGAATTAGAATGGAATAATCTCTTTATGGAACATCCCTTAATAGGTATAGTTGGATTTGTGCCAAAGAATAAGGAGAACAAAAACCTTACATACCTTGTTAGCCTCCTTGCCAGTCAAACCTCGCAATTCGTTTAGCGGTTCAACCTCATATGCCAAGAACTACTTGAATTCCACCTTATTTCACTTCGAAAAAGTAACCTTCAATTTGCTAAATCTGAAAAATAATCGGTGTTAAATTACTTAATTGACGTAGGCATAAATTTCACATCGTTCTCTATATTTGCTTCTGCATAGAGACTCCATATCTTGAGTAGAATCACATTATTTTCCCTTGAAGGAAATATTAAGTTGCTGCCCATAAATATTTCTTGTGTACAACTTCCCTTCAAGTTTCGTTAATATAGATGCATATAAGCCAAAACTCCTTTTGCACTTGTCAACTATTCATTTTAATATAAAAGAAAGAAATAAAGATCTCATGAAACAAATCCCTTTGCTACCCATCCCAATCATGTCTTTATGATACAGAATAGAAAATGATAACTATAACTTCTCTCAATTCACCTATGAAACGTCCCTTTAAGCTTGTCATATCTGCCTCTTCATCCAATTAAATAATATGGACATAACTATTTAGCTATTTCCACTTTAACTCATTTAACTCTTTCCACTTTAACTCGGAATGTTTCACGTGCTCAGTCAATCACTATCTTAATTGATTATCATTAGTCTTGCAATAGAGATGTACAAATAAATGAACATGACTTTACAAGATTTGTTGATAATATATTTTCAAAGGTTTGATATAAGACATTTGTCCTATAGATGTCACTATAATTGTTACACCTCGGAAATTTCTCCGTGAACGCACAATGAATAGACCAATGAAGAGTATGAGTGTACGATGTTTTACTAAGAAGGGGATGACTATTTATGAGTTTTGAAAATGCGAAAGTTGCAGATTTGTACTTCGGCCCAGTTGGTCGTAAAATAGAATACGACCCGTAAAGTTGTTTACGGACCGTAAACTGCCATCGTCTTTCAACATTCCAAACTTCAACTTTCTGCCAAATGTCTAAATGGTTAAATACGACTCAGAATACGGACCGTAAATTGAAATACGGCCCGTAAACTGTGACCGTAAACCACCATGACCTCCAGCAAACCTTTCTGGTTCTGTTATGCTTAAATACGGTCGTGAAGGACGGACCGTAAACCAGAATACGACCCATAAACTGTGTTTACGGCCACTGTGCACTTCGACTACTGTTCATAAAAATCAGATTTTAAGTTAAGTATAAGGGACCCTTTTTCATTCCATTCATTTCATTTTCACTCCACACTTCAAGAAACATCTAGAATACTCTCTAATATTCATCCACAAGAGAATCAAAGGAAAATCAAGATCAACAAACACTAAATCCATGAAATCAAGAGTGTGAAACTCATCCAAGTTCATCTACACCAAGAAATTACAAAGGAAGTGAAGTAGGATTTTTGGTATAGAAGAGTATTGCTACTCAAGGCTCGTTCCTACCACATCTAAGATAAGTTTTATGACTTTATCATGATGATTGAAGTATTTATACGTTGAAATACTTGGATTATAGAAGAGTGTAGTAAATGGGTCATAAAATGTGAATAGTGTCATAGTTGAATGATAGTTGGATTGAATTATGAATGTTGATGAGTTGGGAGTATAAATATATTGTAAATGATGTGTAGACCATGAAATAGGTGTGATGTATGAGAAAATGTGATGATGAGCTAAAACCCATAAATGTGGAGAAATTGGAGAAAAATGGTGGAATGCGGTAAATGTAGATAAATGATGATTGTTAATACGAAATTGTGAGTGTTGCTGTGAATGCTTGGTAGTTGGAATGAATCATGGGAACAGTAGTAGAAACAAAGAAAATGCTGCCCAGTAGAAATAGTTGTTATACCCCGCATTTTCAGAGCCTGAGCGTGACACGTGCTTCCTCAAACATTGACAATCACGTTGTTACTACATAAATTAAACTCACGTTGATAGTATTATATTTCGTATTTTTTTGTACGTCGGATTATTCGTAAGCGGAGGTGGGGCCCACACATCGAGATTTTTTTGGAACACGTGACAAGTTATATGAATCACATATGTGAAGTTAAACACAACTCAAGAAGGAACCTTGAGCCAAATCAAAGTGCAAGTCCTCCAAACAAATATTTTTAATTAACGTTTTCGGTTGATCTGATTTCGAGGGGAAAAAACGGTATTATAGGTTTGGAATTTGGAAAAATACCAAGAAATATAAGTTGTAGATAATTGAATCATATTTCCAACCATAGGTCGTGGGTCCACAGGAGACGTCGGGATAAGGAGATATGGACGTTTTAAGGCAGGAAGGTCAGTGGGCTAGGCCCAATCCGGGCCCAACCGAGTTAGGCCCATGACCCATGTTTATTTAAGTGATATATCAGCCTTTTCTCCTCATATTTCAGAACAAAACACCCAGAAAATTCAGGAGAAAAAGAGAGAAGAGATCTTAGAGAGAAAAGATCAATTTTGACCAAAATATGAGCCCCGAATCCCGAAGCCCGTGAAGAGAAAAGTGTTCTATGTTGCGGTGCCTCCAATTTGAGCTAAAAATCAACCAAAAAGTAGGGGGTGGACGTGGTGGCTGCACACTTGAGGTAAGATTAAGGTTCCTTTTCATTGCTAATAAGTTTATTTAGAGTTCTACCGAACTAGAACGAAGAAAATAGTGTGACAATTTCGTTTGTTGGCGTTGTGAATTATGGAATCAGATTTGAAGAGAATTTTCAATGAAAATAAATGTATTCAACTTGTAGAATGTGGAGGATGTTGTTATTGATGTTGTTAGTATTAATTTCGACTCCCTTACAGAAATAAAATTATTAAATAGTTATATCGCAAATTTGGTTGGTTGAGGAATTTAGAAAATAATGTGTGGGCTGTTTTATGGCATACGTTGGTATTGGAAATATTATGATTAATGTTGGTATTGTTGTTGTTGTTGTTGGTTGCTGAATTGAGAATTCAGGCTAGGCATATAAACAGGGGAGATGCTGCCCGATTTTCGGCAGAATATAAAATAGTATGATTTGAAATATGGTACAAATGTGCGACGAAAAGGATAACATTAGCATAAATTCCTTTTAAATGTAGACTTACAAGCTTGGACGAATAAGCGTAGCTTATAAGCGGTCGAACAGGTATGTAAGGCTTTCCCTTTCTTTCTTTTGGCATGTCCTAGAGCCAAATAAGGTATGATATGTACTCTGAGGATTACTCTATTCTTTGATTTTGAGTTTTTTTACGATTCTTATTCACTTCTTGATATGAGTATATTCCATATGATCGATCTTATTATAGGATTGAACAACGAGATGAGCATGAAGAGTTTTGTTCCTAAAAGAGTTCTGTATGTGTTAATGTCCGAAGTTCTGTTTGATATATTTTCGTATGGTATTCGAGAGATATTGGTATGACTAATGTCTGGATTTTGATAGCACGTTTGATTATTCCGTTGAGTCTTTGATTTATTTTGATACTTACATATGGTTCCAAAAGCTTTATTTGATTCGATCCATAACGATATTCAAAAGGTACCTAATATGATTGTTGCTTTGATTTTCTAAAAATAGCTTCTGGAACGTTCAAAAAGATTTCTGTAGTAAAATGTCCCTAACTTTCGTAAAAGATCTCGGATTTGCTTTGAAATGTCGTAAAAGTTCTGTGGTAAAAATGTCTGTAACTTTCATATACTAACTCTGATTGACTTGAAACGTGTTTATGATCCTTCGAACCTCGGTAAGTGTATGTATCTATCGAGTCTGGATTTGTGTGCATATGGTTTCGCACTACTCTGTTCGTGCAAGTCTCAGTATGTTATTCACTGCGTCCCGGGCCAGGTTCTGTTATCGTGCGCCTTCCTCTGCATTGTTCACCGCGTCCCTCTCCCTTGCGGGCCGGGTTCTGTTATATGTATATTTGTATATGATGATATGGGGATGGTGGCCAGGATGGCACATGATGATTCTGTTCACCGCGTTCCGCAATAGAGGGTCGGGATCTGTTATCTACACATATGGTATATGATTCTGACATGCATTGATAATTCTGTTCACCGCGTCCCTCACTAAAGGGCCGGGATCTGTTACATGCATATATGATATATGATTTTGGCATATGATGATTCTGTTCACCGCGTCCCTTACCAGAGGGCCGGGATCTGTTATATGATTCTGTTCACCGCGTCCCTCACGAGAGGGCCGGGATCTGTTATATGCACACATACGATATAAGATTCTGATATACATAATCTGTGTCTGGAAAACAAACATTCTGACACTCTGGATCCGTACTTCTTCTGACATATGACTTCGGCATATATGATCTGTGCTTGGGAAACAATCATTCTGATATTTTGGTAGCTTCTTGTTATGCTAACGTCGATTGTAGAAAAAAGGTAGTTCGATTTCAGTTCCCAGGAGAACCAATTATAGAGTGGCTAGGGAATACGGCGTCGCCGAGGGGTAAGTTTATTTCATACCTCGAGGCAAGGAAGATGGTTAGAAAGGGTTATATTTATTATCTGGTTCGTGTGCATGACTTGAAAACAGAAGTACCGACTTTTCAGTCAGTTCAGGTAGTTAATGAATTTCCAGATGTATTCCCAGATGAACTTCCAAGTCTTCCTCCTGAGTGGGAGATAGAGTTCACTATAGATGTGTTGCCAGATACTCATCCCATATCTATTCCTCCTTACAGAATGGCACCTGCAGAACTGAAGGAATTAAAGGAGCAACTGAGAGACTTGTTAGAGAAGGGCTTCATCAGACCTAGCACATCACCTTGGGGAGCACCGGTACTATTTGTGAGAAAGAAAGATGGGTCGCTGCGGATGTGTATTGATTATAGGCAACTGAATAAGGTGACAATAAAGAATAGATATCCCCTCCCCAGGGTTGATGATTTATTTGACCAGTTGCAGGGTGCTAAGTGTTTCTCGAAGATAGACTTGCGGTCAGGCTATCACCAGGTGCGGGTAAAGGAAGCAGATATTCCAAAGACTGCGTTCAGGACCCGATCCGGGCATTATGAGTTTAGGGTGATGTCTTTTGGGCTAACCAATGCTCCAGCAGTGTTTATGGATTTAATGAACTGAGCGTTCAAGCCATTCCTAGACCTGTTCGTGATCGCATTTATTAATGATATTCTGGTCTACTCACGATCAGAAGAGGAGCATGCAGATCATTTGAGGACGGTACATGGGGTGCTCCAGCACCAAAAGTTGTATGCTAAGTTCTCTAAATGTGAATTCTAGTTGACTTCAGTAGCATTTTTGGGGCATATTATTGGAGCTGAAGGTATTCAAGTAGATACATAGAAGATTGAGGCCGTAAAGACTTGGCCTAGGCTTACGACACCTATTGAAGTACGTAGTTTTCTTGGGCTAGCAAGGTATTACAAGAGGTTCGTAGTGAAGTTTGCCTTAATTTCAGCGCCTTTAACAAGGCTAACTCAGAAGACAGCTAAGTTCCAGTGGACCGATGCTTGTGAGCGGAGCTTCCAGTTGTTGTAAAATAAGTTGACTACGGCCCCAGTTCTAACTCTTCCTGAGGGACCAGATGGCTATGCCATTTATTGTGATGCTTCCAGTGTTGGGCTAGGTTGTGTATTGATGCAGCATGGCAAAGTTATTGGCTATGCCTCCCGGCAGCTCAGAAAACATGAGAGAAATTATCCTACTCATGATCTGGAGTTAGCAGCGGTAATTCATGCTTTGAAAATATGGAGGCATTATCTATATGGCGTGCATGTTGATATTTATACGGATCACAAAAGTCTCCAATATATCTTTAAGCAGAAGGAGCTGAATTTACGGCAGAGAAGATGGTTGGAATTGTTGAAGGATTATGATGTTGATATTCTATACCATCTAGGAAAAGCAAATGTTGTAGCAGATGCACTCAGCCGTAAATCTATGGGTAGTTTGGCAGAGGTACAACCAGAACGGAAAGAGATAGTCCGTGAGATTTGCCAGTTAGCTAACTTTGGAGTCCATTTGGCTGATTCTGATGATGGTGGAGTTTCTGTTCGAGGAGTTGCTGAATCCTCTATCATAGAAGAGGTGAAAAGACACCAGTACGAGGACCTGTTCTTGTACATTATAGAGATGCAGCTCTTCAAAGGGAGGAGACCCCATTCGAGATTGCACCTGACGGAGTACTACGATACAGAGGCAAATTATGTGTACCTGAGGTTGCAGGGTTACGGCGACAGGTTATGGGAGAGGCACACTATGCCCGTTATTCTGTTCATCTAGGGTTAACGAAGATGTATCTTGACCTCAGATATTTGTATTGGTAGGATGGCATGAAAGAGGATATAGCGGAGTTTGTCGGTCAGTGCCCGAATTGTCAACAGGTTAAGGTCGAGCATCAGAAGCCTGGTGGATTATTACAGGAGATAGAGATCCCGACTTGGAAATGGGAGGTAATTAATATGGACTTCGTTACAGGTTTACCTCGCACTCCGCGAAGATATGACTCTATTTGGGTTATCGTGGATAGGCTGACAAAATCAGCCCATTTTCTTCCAGTCAGGACTACTTATTCAGCTGAGGACTATGCAAGGTTATACCTTAAGGAGATAGAGACTTCACGGGGTTCCCATAGCTATTATCTCCGACAGAGGAGCTCAGTTTACAGCTAATTTCTGGAGATCATTCCAGGAGGGATTAGGGACACAGGTGAGTCTTAGCACATCATTCCACCCTCAAACTGACGGACAGGCTGAGCGCACTATTTAGACGCTAGAAGATATGTTACGGGCCTGTATTATTGATTTTAGAGGTAGCTGGGATGATCATTTGCCACTTATCGAATTTGCCTATAATAATAGCTACCATTCTAGTATCCAGATGGCACCGTACGAAGCTCTGTATGGTAGGAACTGCAGGTCACCTATTGGTTGGTTTGATGTTAGTGAGACTAAATTAATAGGCCCCGATATGGTCCAGCAAGCTATTGATAAAGTGAAGCTAATCCAGGAAAGGTTATTGGCAGCCCAGAGTCGACAGAAGTCGTATGCAGATAATCGACGTCGACACTTAGAGTTTCAGGTCGGTGATTGGGTGTTCTTGAAGGTGTTACCCATGAAGGGTGTAATGAGATTCGGCAGAAAGGGAAAGTTTAGCCCGAGGTACATTGGGCCTTATCAGATTATTCGTAGGGTAGACCGGGTTGCCTACGAGTTGGACCTACCGTCTGATTTGGAAGCAGTACATCCAGTCTTTCACGTGTCGATGCTTCAGCATAGGACTTCGACTCAGCTGTCTTGGAAAGCTCCGTTGTTCCGGAGCCTAGACTTTTGGTACAGATCTTATGATGTATACGTATATGTTTATCCAGGGGTACGGCGGGGCCCTGTCTAGTCATATTTCGCTATCGATACTCTTAGAGGTCTGTAGACATATGTGTGGGTTGTGTATAAGTTCTGTTCAACTGTGTCTATACGATGTGCTATGATATGATGTTCGTCTGTAGTGGCAGCCTTGTTGGCTTGCTTATGATATTGATATGTAGTGGCAGCCTTGTCGGCTTGCGTATCATCTTATGATATGATTAGTTGTGACTCCTCAAGAGACAGTTTATCTGGATATATATATACATGACGACGTTATGAACCTTGGAGTTCTTTTGCAAGTTTCCATATTGTTCTTAGATTCAGTTTGACTATATCCAACAGGTACGTACGAGTGTCCAGGTCGGGCACTAGTCATGGCCCACGGGGTTGGGGCATGACAGTAGTGTGTGGCTCTTGTTCGGCATTTGAGGTAGGTTACGGCTTACTTCTATTACACTTTGATTATAAAAACATATGTATGCATAGAATTGACGAGAGAAAGCATGACTAGGTTTTCGGACATGACGTTGGGATGAATATACTCTTAGGTTTGTATGACTTCTGACTATGTGGGCTTGCCACCATTATTTTACGCATTGTAACATGTGGTGTACTTGTTGATGTGATTAGGTGATGTGAGGTGATAGATTCACTATGATGATTTAACTCTATGCTGTTTCCATTTTACATTGTTGTTGTGATTGTTTCCAGTCTTTTTATGGTTTGTGGTGCTTTGTGATCTCCATAGCATACTCATTGGCTGGATTTCATTAATATCTCATTTTGCAGTCATGTATTCATGCATGACGGAAATGTTGTGGAAAACAGCGTGGTGAAAGAATTATGGAACAATTGATGGAAAAGGACTTTGAAAACATATGAGAGAAAGTGAAATATGGAAGTCATCTTTGGGCTTTGTATGAAGTGGCTAGTTTTATGGAAGTTACCTCTGGGCTTTATGCAGAGTGACTGGATATGGACACCATGAGTCCCCCGTGGGTCATAACTGCCGAGACATCGAGATTTCCATCTGGAGCATGTGTGCACAGTTTTTGTTATTGGCCATTACATTGCATTGACATCTATCTCATTGCATTGCATTATCATCATCTCATTTTACACCTATTGATCGGATTTGTGGTTGTACTTGTGTTGTTGCTATTTTGAGGAATAGTGAAAGACTTGGCAAACCTGTTTAGGTGATTCACAATAGGCTATGACTCCGCTATTGATCATTTGTGATTTGTGTGGATATTTGTTCCTGTCTTCGTATCTTGTCCGATTCTGTGTTTTATATGTGTGATCTAATCTCAGTCGACCTATGATGCTTACTAGTACGTGTGTACTGATACTACCTTGCTGCACCTTTTCTAAGTGCAGATTGTGAGGTTGAACCTTCTTCCGGACCCCAATTCTAGCCTTGAGGCTATAACTACCAGGATTCGAGTGTGTGCTACCTTCCTGCTATGCAGCCCTGAGGATTCCTTCTCTATTGTCTATCTTTACTCCTTAGACATTTTCCATTATACTCAGACAGTTGTATTATTCTAGACAATATTGATTAGATTTCCTGTATGGTGACTTCATTTTCTGGGGTTGTATTATGACTAGTATTTCCGCACTTATTATTATCTATGGCATTGACTGAGGCTATCTATTATTGATCTTGTGATTTAAGTTATTTTGGTAATTGGATAAGTAAGTAATTAAGGGGATGGTTCGCCCACCAGGGGGGTTAGTGTGGGTGCCATCACGACGGTATTTAGATCGTGACAAGTTGGTATCAGAGCCCTCTGTTCACCGATCTCACTGTACAATAATATGTCTAGTAGAGTCTTGCAAATCGATACGGAGACATCTGTACTTATCTTTGAGAGGCTATGTGTACGGAGACATGACGGGCACCCGGAGCTACCCCGCTGGGCACCCTCATCATACCTTCACAATCATGTCTAGGTGAGCCACATGGCTAACTCGCAATTCCTATGTATCAACAATACAAATCTCATTGGGATAAGGCACTTTTATAACAACATCACCAACAATGCCTATATACATATACATAAGTCGACGAGGCTAACAAAACAATATACAAAAATATGAGCCGACAAGGCTAAGAGACATCTAGCTATACACAACTATCTACGAGCCTCTAGAAAGAGTATGTAACATCACAAAAAGGGGACAGGATCTCGCCATGCCCATATATGTACATAAAAGAATAGTGCCAACAACTCCAGCTCCGAATCAAATGGAGCTCCTCTAAGCAGTCTCTAAATAAGCAGCCTAAGGGTCGAGTCTGTCTCCTTGTCCACCTGCAGGCAAGACACATTGTCCAGAAACAAAAGGACGCCAATACGAACAATGTACTTAGTATGTAAGGCATAAGTAATAACATGATAAAAGCATGAAGGCTAACATGAGATAGAAGAGCCATTTATACCTCTTGAGACGTTCATCATATTTACTTACCCCTTTCTCTAAATAAGACCTTCCATACATATACATATACATATACATATACATAAATAGCATCATCATTATAACATACTCAGTCTTTTCAGGACTCGGTGGGTAACATACCCGGATATAATATGACTCTGTGTTAAGCATACCCGGCCACAATAGGACTAGGTGTTATTCATACCAAACTGATCAGTGGTGTGTAGAATAGATATCATACCCGGCCATAATAGGACTCGGAGTGAGGCATACCTGGCCACAATGGGACTCGGTTTTGCAACATAGATTTATATATATATACATATAGAATTACATAAGTAAAAGCAACATTGTCATCATCATTTTCACTATATCTTTCCTTAGAGGATCAACTATCATAGGATGGAATCAGTGATATCATGAGAGTATCAATAACTACGAGCTTTAGTGATTCTAGGAATGAAGTCACCATGGAAGACATTATGGATTTCACGTATAGATATTCAACCATGGGATCATGCCTTAAGAAAGAAGGGTTAGCCTTACATACCTTTTTGTCTTCTTAACTATTTAACGTTCTCCTCCGAAGCCCGAAGGATCTACATTTAAGAGGATTCATAGCAAGGTTAGGCCTCAAAGACACTCTCAAGTCCATGCTAGTATAATTCATAAGCTAGCGAATATTGGGCAACATTTCCCCTATTTCATCTACCTTAACCAAATTCCAAAACAACTCTCAAACAACAACAACGTTATCAACAATACCATAATTAAGAGGTTTCATTCAAATTAAGAATCATCCAATCCCCAAAACCCCTTTTCATGATCATTCATGACAATAGCTACAACACAACACCATATATACTTACATACGACACTTCCCCAACATGCCAAGAATCATAATTCAAGTTTACTCATAGCTTGTAATATCCTCAAATTCATACTTGAACTTTCTTTCGCTCTTTCCACTTTTCCTCCTTCAACCACATTGCTTAACAATAAAAAAACATTAAATATATGCAAAAGATGTAAAAACTTACCATAGTCACTCAAGAACAAGCCTTGGATCAACATACTCCACTAAAGTGAAATCCCCAACAACAACACTAAAGGAATACTTGAGCTTCACAACCCTAGCAAGCTTTTTAGCACTTGGGTCTCTTGATTCTCTTAGATTTGGATTAGATTAGTCTATGGACATGGAGAGAGGGTTTTGGAGAGCTCTACAACCTGATTTGGGAAAATAATATGCCCAAATGAGGTAACACAAAATATATAAAGTGTCACTTAAAAACCCGTCGGGCATTTTGACGCCCTCTTTGACGGACCGTCAAAATTCCTACGGTCCGTCAAAATGCTCCCTTAAACTATCCAGCCAAGCAGGCCTCCCTATGACTTTTTCATGGTGGAGCTCCACCATTTGACGGGCCGTCAAATGCTCCCACCCAATAAGTTGCTCGTTTCGATTCGTTTCACTCCCAATCCTTATGGAACCTTCTTGTCACTTGTATAACACTTCATTAACCATCTAAGGGGCCCTATAGCTCCTTCTCAAGTCATTACTAACCAAAGTATAACTCAATTGTTGCGAAATCATCCAAAACATGACTTGCATTTTACTTCCTTCGATAACTTAACCCCACCGATTCATATGACTTCAAAATCTTAATGTACTCACTTAAAGTTATCAAATACTCTCCTTAATCTCATAAGGACCTCATGTCAACTTTAGGCTTATGTTAGTCTACTCATAATGCGACAACTCAAAATTTTCGAGATGTAACATTCTTCCTCCCCCCCCCCCTTAGGATCATTCGTCCTCGAATGTTGGACCCTTGGGGATTCTACAAAAAATTTGCTAGAGTTTCCCTTGTAATATGCACTGCCACCCTGTCCCAGCAACCTAAAATATATCGCCAAACAGGGCTACAAGAACAACAACAATAATAATGGCCACACATGACAAGGGAATCACCAAAACAAAGCATTATATACCTGAGGGCAATGACGTCTCTGCTTGAGTGACTTCTGGGGGTGGAAATAAATGTGGATACTTGAACTTCATGTCTTCCTCAGCTTCCCATGTCATTTCCACTCTATTATTGTTTCTCCATAAGACTTTAACTAAAGCCAAATCTTTGGTTCTAAGTGTCTGAACTTGTTTATCTAGAATGGCAATAGGAAATTCATCGTAGGACAATTGCTCGGTGAGTTGAACATCATCTACAACTACAATTCTAGAAGGATCTCCAATGCACTTACGAAGCATCGATACATGGAAAATCGGATAGACTCACTCCAAATCCGAAGGGAAATCTAACTCAAAAGCCAGTTGGCCTACCTTGCGTACAATGTCATAAGGCCCAATATACCGAGGACTAAGCTTTCCATTTTTGCCAAATCTCATGACGCCATTCATTGGCGACACCTTCAAGAATACCTAGTCCTTGACTTGGAACTCTAAGTCTTGTCGACGATTATCTGCATATGATTTCTGATGACTCTGAGCATTTAATAATCGATCCTGTATAAGCTTGACCTTTTCTATGGCTTGCTGGATCATGGTTGGCCCTATTAGTTTAGTTTCTCCTACTTCGAACCACCCAATTGGCGATCTGCCCTTGCGCCCATATAAAGCCTCATATGGGCCCATTTGGATGTTGGAATGATAACTGTTGTTATAACAAAAGTCAATAAGCATTAAATGATCATTCCAACTACCTCCAAAATCCAACACACATGCCCGTAGCATATCCTCGAGAGTCTGGATGGTACAATCACTTTGTCCATCAGTTTGTGGATGAAATATTTTACTAAGACTCACCTGAGTCCCCAAAACTTCTTGAAAAGACTTCCACAAATTGCGTCCCTCTATAAAAAATAATAGATACTGGGACACCAAGGAGTCATACTATCTCTTTGACGTAAAGTTTTGCATAATTTTCAGCTGCGTATGTAGTTCTAACTAGTAGGAAATGAGCTGACTTCGTAAGTCTATCCACAATTACCCATATAGTATCATATTTATGCTTAGGACGAGGTAAGCTTGCGATAAAGTCCATATTAATGACTTCCCATTTCCAAGTCGGAATTTCCATAGCTTGCAACAATCTGCCGGGCTTTTGATGTTCAGTCTTCACCTGCTGGCAGTTAGGACATTGAGCCACGAATTCCGCTATATCTTTCTTCATCCCATTCCACCAATAAATGGATTCAAGATCGTTATACACTTTTGTTGCTCGAGGATGAACAGAATAACGGGAACAATAGGCTTCTTTCAAAACCTGATGACATAATTCTGCAACATCGAAAAAAATAATCTGCCTCGATATCGGAGAACCCCATCCCAAAAAATCTCAAATGATGAATTTTTCTTTTGAAGGAGTATTTCTGTAACAAACTAGCACGGGATCATCATACTGGCGCTCTTTCAGCTCAACTACTTATGACAAAACAACTGAATTCTGAATGGGAACTCCCATATTGCCTGAGTCCATTACCCGAACTCCTAGGCTAGCTAACTGCTGGAGCTCACGATCTAACTCTTTTTTTCTGTGGTCAAACATCACATAAGCTACCCATAGATCTACAGCTAAAAGCATCAGCTACGACGTTCGCCTTCCCAGGATGATATAGAATGTCGACATCATAATCTTTCAACAACTCCAACCATCGCCTTTGCCGTAAATTCAATTCTTTTTGCTTGAAAATATGCTGGAGGCTCTTGTGATCCATATAAATATCAACATGAACACCATACAAATAATGTCTCCACATCTTCAATGCATGAATCACCGGAGCTAACTCAAGATCATGGGTTGGATAGTTTTTCTCATGTTTCTGCAACTGCCTTGAAGCACAAGCAATTACCTTGCCCTGCTGCATCAACATACATCCTAACCCAATTCCTGAAGAATCATAATAGAAAACATAGCCTTCCGATCTTTTTGGAAGTGTCAGGACTAGGGCCGAAGTTAATCTATTCTTTAACTCTTGAAAACTGTGTTCACAAGCATCCGTCCATTGAAATTTAGCTACCTTCTGAGTCAGCTTTGTCAGTGCTACAAAAATAGAAGAAAAGCCTTCCACAAATCTTTTGTAATAACTTGCCAAGCCCAGAAAACTACGGACCTCCGTAGGTGTTGTAAGCCTTGACCAAGTCTTCACAACTTCAATCTTCTGAGTATTTACCCAAATGCCATCAGCTGAAATAATATGCCCCAAAAAGGTCACAGAATTCAACCAAAACTCACATTTTGAAAATTTTACAAGTAGCTCCCGAGCATGGAGATCTCTAAGAACGGTACGTAATGATCTGCATGCTCTACCTCGGATCGAGAATATACCAGGATATCGTCAATGAACACAATCACAAACAAATCTAGGAAAGGCCTGAAGACATTGTTTATCAAATCCACAAATACTACCAGTGCATTTGTTAGTCCAAACGACATTACCTGAAACTTGAAATGGCCATATCTAGTTCGGAAGGCTGTCTTAGGAATATCTTTCGCCCTAACTCTCACCTGATGATACCCGTATCTAAATTCTATCTTTGAAAACCATTTGGCACCCTGAAATTGATCAAATAAATCATCAATCCATGGAAGCGGATATTTATTCTTGATCGTCACCTTATTCAGTTGTCTGTAATCAATATATATTCACAAGGAGCCATCTTTATTTCTTACAAATAACACGGGTGCTCCTTATGGGGATGAACTAGGTCTAATAAAGCCTTTTTCAAGAAAGTCCTTCAATTGTTACTTCAACTCTTACAATTCTGCGGGATCCATTCTACAAGGAGGAATAGATATGGGCTTGGTATCCGGTAGCACATCAATAGCAAAATAAATCTCTCGCTCTGGGGAAAGGCCTGGAAACTCATCCGGGACTACATCTGAAAACTCATTCTGTCACGACCCAAGCCGATGAGTCGTGTCGAGTGCCCGACATCTACTGACCAAGCACTCCTAAAATCGCACCTGAATTGTACTGAGCAACAGGGTGGCCCATTTATAGCTTATAAATGAGCTATACTAACTCCTGCAGGACCAACACAATAGACTCTGTATCAAAACTCTCAACCATCATATATATATATATATATACATACGTGCTAAGGATAATAGTACAAGCCGACTAGGCCGCTACATACGTTGTACAACAAAAATAAGAGCCGAAAAGGCTACATAACATCCCAACTGTCTACAGACCTCTATGGAGTATGAACTGTAGAAAGAACAGGACAAGGCCCTGTCATACCCATATATATATATGTCAAAATAGCATACCAAAAGGGACTGCAGCTTCGAGCCAAGTGAAGCGCACTGTTTGCAGCAGAGTAGAAGACCTACTTAGCTGGATCACCTGTCGGGCTACCTGAACCTGCGGCATGAACGCAGTGCCCCCAACAAAAAGGGTGTCAGTGCGAAATAATTTACTGAGTATGTAAGGCAACGATAACTAAAATTGAACTGAAATAATACAATCTGGAGGCCAAATAATGCGCTGAATATCTCACCTGACTTGTCTCATATGAAATGCAATATGATACTATTATATATCTCACTGACCAAGTGGTCGAGCAACTGTCAAAAAAATCTCATTGACCCGCTGGCCAGGCAATCTGTCTCACTGACCCGTCGGCCAGGGAATCTATCTCATTGGCCTGTAGGCCAGGCAAGGCCAGACAATCTTTCTCACTGACCCGTAGGCCAGGCATATCTGTCTCACTGACCAAGTGGCCAGGCTAAAGAAAATGTCTCACTGACCAAGTGTCCAGGCTAAAGAAAATATATGTATATCATGCATATGCTGAAAAATACTAATACTGTAACATGTCTCTTCAGTCTCTCTATAAAATCAAGGACATAGGTAGGGCATATGGCCCCTCACAAAGAATAACATAACACTCGGAAACTATGCGACAACATGACAAGCTCTACTTTGAAAAATATCTAGTCACAAGGTTCGTTACATTCTTACCACATATGGAATCCTGCCAAGAAAAGAAGGAACGACCTTAATATACCTGGAAGCTTACTTCCTATCGTGCAATCTACATAAGATCATTCGTAGTCTCTTAATCTACGTATAAAACCATTCATACTATGGTTAGACTCATCGTCATAAGCTAGTCTTAAGCCTTCAAATTAAATTCTATTAGAATATGCCGAAATTCGAGCAATATCTCCCCTGTTTATATCCCTTGCCCGAAATCACAATACCAACAACCAACAACAACAATAACACTAACATCAACAACACCATCATCAATACCAAAATACTCCATAAAATATCCCACACAATGTTTATCCAACTTCTCAACTATCTAATTCATTATACGACTATTTAATAGCTCTATCTTCGTAAGTAAACCTAAATCAGTAACAATAAGGGGAGATTTATACCTTGTTCTTACTAGAACAACAATATGTTCAATATTTACTTTGAATCCAAGCCAACATCTACCACAAAATGATACTATAGTAACTCCTATAAGTCATCCGAGCCTTGATTAATACTCCGCCACTCAAAATCACTATAATCCCTCAATTTTTATGACACACACACCCCTGTATATGTGCTGCGCTTTTTGGGGAAATATTTTTTATGATAAAAGAGGGTTTTAGCCTTTATATAGTCTGTTGAAGTTGGTGGTCACTTACTTAAAATTACCTTTGCGCTATCGCACTGGGAAGTGGCGCGTTCACATTGGGTTGTATGATGCCCCTTCTGCGCATTCATGCCTAGTGGTGGCGTATTCGCGCTGCCTAAATCTCTGGCCTGGCAGCCAGACTTGTAACATCCATAACGCTTTACTCTGATGCCGTATCGACGAGCAGTTTGTTCCGTTGGAAACTAGACTTCATGAACTGCAACTTAGCAGGCTTGTTTCCATCAAAACTCTTCATATGGTAGAAGATATTCTTTCCCCAAGTTGGCTCATACTTTTTCGTTCAAAGTCATACTAACAAAAGTTCTTCAGCTCATTTCCTTGTAGGACCTCCCAGTATTCCTTATGTTCATCCTTTATTCATAGAATATACTTAATAATGCTCCGCTTCTTATATTTCAAGGTTATTTTACTTAGCCATAGTTTAACATACTTACGTCAAAATTTGTCCTCGAATGTTGAAGTAGAACACTTGTTGTCGTTGATGTCAATATTCTCTTCTGCATCGGCTGGTATTTACATTGCTTATTTACAGTCTTATTCCTATATTCAGAACAGATCGTATTCGAACTATGCAACTTTTGATCCTTCCCGCAGTTCCTTGGAGGTGATACATCTTAAGTTAATCAAGCGTAACCATAATTTACAAACTTATGATGCTATATCGATTTATTGAAGTGACCATCCTCTCCTGTTCAATTTGGTGTTTAAACCTTTATACTTATGGTCCATTCAATCTTTCCTCATATTCCGCAGGCGATTTCAGAGAACTTATCCATTAACCTCATCATTCATATGAATAGTGATCAACTTGATATTTGGTTTTTCCCTTCCTTTTTACCCCTCTGAGCTCTACCCTCCATTTCTCAGTTGATTGACGATTGTATTTGGAGCTCTTCTGCTGAAACATTACTCTATCTCTTGTCTGTATACCGTTCAGTTATGCCGGCACTAATTGATTCTGCTCAACTAGTTAATATTTTCCTTAACCCTTTTGGGTTTTCTTACTCTGAATCTTCAGCATTCCCAGTCTTAGTGCAGTAGTATTCGATAATACTTTACACTGGAGCGCACCTCGATTTCTGATGATTAATCTTTCTTGGATTCCTTGGTCTCTTTATATGAGCAATAACATGGTTTCTTCTTAACATATACAGTTATTCCTCGTGCAATTACTAGCTCATTGTCCTTATGTACATGTAGACTCTATATTCATGGTTTCACAATTCCTTTGGTATTTCTTGATTGTTGTTATTTTACTACCAATAGGCGTATTCTCGTGTTCACCGCATTTCATGCCCCAATCCATTCTTGAATATTATTCTCCTTCTCATGTGGCTAAAATTTATGCTCGTATTCACGGTCATTCCTTTTTCTTATCACCTATCTGTCTACTAGTTCTTCATACTTAATCATCCTCGTTATCTCTTCGATCTCTGCCGTTTACACCCTTATATACTCGTTTACCCTGTACTTACCACATACCTTTATCCATTTTTGATCCCATCTTCCGTTTTATCCCCTTTTAGTATGTCAGAAATTCTTACACTTTTGACCTTTATGTATCGTTCCTACGCTTCATAGATTTTCCATGCCTTCATCTTTTTGGAGCTTAGCTTATTCTTTCCCCCTTAAGGATTACCTCAAAACTGGTAATATAGTATCCCTTGCTTTCTTATAGTAACTGAATCGGTCCTTGCGGTATTTTATCTTCCAGCTAATATAACACCGAAATTTCCTTTCACCCATACATTTTACTTGATTCTCCTCCCTTTCCTTTCTCCTTTTAATAACGCTTCTTATGCTCAGTCTGCGCTATCGGTAATTCTTGTGCTTACATCAAGAATATCTCGAATCTCTTCTTCAATAATCCTCTTCTTTCAATTTATACTTGAAGTTTCTATTCCTTAGTCAGGCTAATAAATTAGGGATAAATTTGGAAATTTACCGAAATGTGAACCAGGTTCCTTACTATGCAGTGAATTCAAATCGTTTCACTCTTTCCTTTATCTGCAGTTTTCAATCATAGATATCTAGCAGGACAAATATTTGTCTTGTTCGATGAGGTTTCGTTGCCACCAGCTTTGTTCCAATCAGACACATCATCTCTTTATTACTTCCTTTAAGATTTTTCTTGGACTCTCTGCCCTTGCTTGATTCCCTCTCCTATACTGGCCTTATCTTTAGCCAACCAAATCGGATTTCTTCTTTTCATACCATCATAAGTCAATGTGCTATTGCAACTACTTTCCACGACCCGCTCTTTCATTTGCCCAGCTCATACTGTTCTGTAGTTCTTCTTTACTAGGTGGTCGTACCATAGTCAGGCGTCATAGCTCTTACAATATCTTGTGAATCCTTGTCCTACTCACAAATACTTATAAAATATCTCTTTTTATTCCTCCTTTCATCCCTTTCTTATCTTCCCTTTCAATGTCATAACTTGTTCATATTTATACATATCCCTTGTATACTCATCCTATTTCCTTTATAATCGAATTTTTGTACTACTTATTAAGACTCTTGTCCCACGCTATCAATGTTTTGCCTCTTCGACAGACTTATTAGCCTGCTAACCTCCTCCCCTCCTTGGTGGTTACACAAGTTCCTTTAACCAGTTCATCAGTGCACTTTTCTTATTTTCGCTCTTACGGTCTTTCTTGATTTCTGTTGCTCCTAAAGTGCTCTTCCCCACTTGCCATTCTACAACATTGGCCCTGGAATTCGTAGAATATTCTTTTAGAAGTACGAATCCCTTCTATTTCTAAAATCGATTTTAAGGGGGTAGGGCTTTCTCCGCTTTTTAGGTGAACGCATCAATATGGCTTCAAATTTTTCCCTTTGGATGTACCTTAAGAGTCAGAAATCCCTAGATACCTTCCATAAAACCTAATTAATTTTCTCAGGTTATATCCATACCCATTACTAATATACTTCAATCCTGTTTATCGAGATCTATTTCCGGGATCTTCGCATCCATCCTTTATCACATATTTCCATACTCTACCCTTCCTGCTTACTTACTTTTTAAAAGAAAAAATTTATCCGATTGGCTCTTCACCTCTACCGCCGCCTTAAACTTTTTCTCGGAAACTTTACTTGACCCTTACTGGCAGCATTATAATCTTGTTACCCTTATGTACACATATTCTTCTTCCCCTGATACTGTTGCATCATGATTATCCAACTTTAACATTTGGAGAAAACAATATTAATCTGCCCTGTAGCACTTGCTACCTTAACTTCAATACCCAGCTCAATCAATACCTTTAGCGTATTGCAAGATTGATCATAAGGGCACGCATAATATTTAACGTGGCCACACATGAGTTATCTTTTACATCGCTTATTAATACCTCACTTACAAAATATCCTAATGGTATTTAAATTGTCCTAAATCTGTGACTCTAATACATCTCCCCTCTTTTTGCCTAGCTATCTGGACTCTTACCTCACTATCATTTAAAATTTTAATCGCAATACTCATATGCTTCTGAATAGGTAGGACTCCTTAGCATATTTTCTAAGTCCTGATTATGAGTCTCTGGCAATATAGACTTAATGAATGATCTCCACTCGAACACCTAGTCTTCTTTCCTTTTTACTCATAAACCGACATCGCTCTTATTTTTCTGTCGTCAAGTGACCTTCACCACATCTGTCTGAAAAATTAAGGTAAACCTTCTTATAAGGATCACATCCGTCCTTTTAACTGCTGCATGGTCTTTTATAACATATCTTTAAAACCAATTTGAAGTTCTAATGGGAAATCAAAATAAAATCCTGTAATGCATTTCCCCCGAGGTTGGAAAAGTCCCTTACTTTTCTGGTTGGATAGATACTATCGTAACCTTTAAAACGTCCAATATCTAAAAAAAATTCATAACCACAAGTCAACACACACGACTACATTTCATTCCTAGTCCCGCGGTGTTACACATCGTAAATTTTTTTACGTCATTCATATCGTAAGTTGGTTAATGTAAGCTCGGGAATGACACCATTAGTGAAAAATGATAGAAAAATTGAGTCCCTAAAATAATTCCACTGGATGAACAGTAACGCGAATGGACAGTACGCGGATGAACAGTGACGCGGGTGAACAATGACGCAAAATGAAAAGTAAAAATCAAAAAAATATTAGACAGAAAATCTATTTTTTTTCAATCATTTTTTACCCCTCTCTCACCCCTAAATTCTATCTAAACTCTCCAAAAACCCTCTCTACCAAGTTCATGAAGATCCAAGAACAAATCTAAGTGTTTTCATCCAAGATTTACATTAAAGAATAGCTTAGGTGAGGGATAAAGCTTCTATGGTGTTGTGGTGACATAAAATGTTGTTGTGAACTAAGGGATGCTAGCGGAAATTGTAAGGATTCTATATGAATATTTCTATTACTGTCATTGTTGGTATTTCTGTGATAACAAGAGGATAATTGGAAGTCCGGGTTAGGTGAATATATAGAGGAAATGCTGCCCGATTTCCGTTAAGTCCTTAACTAATGAAAACCCTAATCGAGAAAGTATAAGTTAAAGAATGGGTCCTATAATCGATGGGTTACGGATTTACGAACTAGAAAGTATAGTTACTAACGATAGCGTTACTTTTATATTAAATAGGCTTAAGGGGCGACGAAGTGAACAGGTTTGCGATTAATCGTTAACTGGCATGTAAAGCTGTACCTTCTTTCTTTTGGCATGTCTTAGATTTAAGTCATGAATGATATGAGCTTTGGGGTAATCCTATTCATAAGTCTTGAGTGTGATTCATGATTCTTATTCACTTCATGTCAGAAGTCTTAAGTGATTGAGCTTCCCTCTTCAGTTTTCTATACGTTGGATAATAGTCGATATAAATACGCTCTTATTCCTAGAAACTCTACGATAACTGATGTCCTTGACTTCTATAATCTGTTTCATACTATATTGACATATGTCTATGGTTCCTAAGGCTATTTTGATATTATTTATGATGACGTTCGAGGGATATTTGATATGATTGTCACTATTGATACTCAGGTGTAAATCCCTTCTTTTTATTCTGTTTGAGTCTTGATAATGTTTTAAATTGCATATGGTTGCTCACTACTCTACTCGTACATGCCTCAATATGTCTTTCACCGAGTCCCGGGCCGGGTATGTTATCGTGCACAGTTTCACTGCATTGTCCACCGAGTCCCTCACTAGAGGGCCGGGTACGGTATATATATATATATATATATATATGATATGATGATATGTTATGGCGGCCAGGAGGGCATATGATGACTTTATTCACCGAGTCCCATAATGGGCCGGGTATGATATATGATATTGACATGCATGATTTATGTTTCAAAAGACAAGTGTTTTGGTATTCTGCATATTATACTTGTCTCCTGCACTCCCTATTTCAGTTATGATCCTTTTTACTGCATTCCATGCTTTATATACTCAGTACATATTCCTTATTGACCCCCTTTCTTCCCGGGGGGGGGGGGGGCGTTTAATGCCCGCAGGTACAGATAGTCGGCTAGGTGACCCTTCAGCATAGGACTTCTACTCAGCTGTCTTTGAGGGTTCCGTTATTCCGAAGTCTAGACTTTTGGTACAGATCTTATGATATATATACGTACGTTTATCCAGGGGTACGACGGGGCCCTGTCCCGTCATATTTCATTGTTGATACTCTTAGAGGTCTGTAGACATATGTGTGGGTTGTGTATAAAGTTCTATTTAGCTGTGTCTATTCGATGTGCTATGATATGATGTCCGTCTGTAGTGGCAGCCTTGTCGGCTTGCATATGACATGATGTTGATGTGTAGTGGCAGCCTTGTCGGCTTGCGTATCATTTTATGATTTGATCAGTTGTGACTCCTCAGGAGACAGTTTATCTGAATATACATATATGAAGACGTTGTGAACCGTTGGAGTTCTTTTGCAAGTTTCCATACTGTTCATAGATTCAGTTTGATTATATTTTAACAGGTTCGTATATGGGTGTCTAGTTCGGGCACTAGTCATGGCCCACGGGGTTGGGTCGTGACATAAGTGGTATCAGAGCAGTTCATCCTCGAAGTGTCTACAGACCGTGTCTAGTAGAGTCTTGTTTATCGGTGTGTTGTGCACCACATCTATAAACAGGAAGCTACAGGACATTTAGGATATTACCTTTCCTTCTTATTCTAGATCGTGCGATAGAGCCCAGCCATAGGAAATGAAATTCCTTATACTAACCCTTGATTTCAGCTGAAGAACGGCATCGACAGAAGGAAGTGACTGATGATTTTGAGAATTACAAAATACACAGGTAAGCAACGATGCGGAAGATGCATGTCGGATAAGGTAAGAATATTGAAGTATGATTGAAACATAAAGTTGAAGAATGAAAGGGAAGGTAGATAGGAAGGTATAACAGGACAGGTCGTTAAAGGATCAGGTACGTCTCGAGGTGCGATATGTGAGGTAAGTTCCAACACCTTTATACCTTTTACTGGATGTAGAAACACCATATATGAGTTAGGTTAATGATCAACATAAGCATTCATTCTAATTTGCAAGCTTGAAAAAGAAAAGAAAGGCATGGCCATGGCTGCCATACTCTCGGCCAGCCATGATCCTTACAAAAAAAAAACTTTTGTTCTTGTTAAATAAATTCTAAAGTGATTTTCAAGTTCAAGAAGGTGATAGCAACATTGGATATTGAATTGAGGACGAAGAAACTATGAAATTTGAGCAATTAAGTGTAGAAATTCCTCCGAGAAAATTAAGGTAAGATTTTCTTGTTTTGTAGTATGATTGTATTAATGGTGTTGTAATGGAAGGATTAAAATTGGATTGGATGAAATTGGAAGTAAGAAATTGCATGAAATCGTTGTTATACGAAATTGTGGGTTGAAAAGGATTAAAAAGGGTTATTGGATTGTTAGAGTTGTTTATGGGCGGAAATTGTAAGTATTCTATATGAATATTGCTATTACTGTCATTGTTGGTATTTCTGTGATAACAGGAGGATAATTGGAAGTTCGGGTTAGGCGAATATATAGGGGAAAAACTGCCCGATTTCCGTTAAGTCCTTAACTAATGAAAACCCTAATCGAGAAAGTATAAGTTAAAGAATGATTCCTATAAGCGATGGGATACGTATTTACGAACTAGAAAGTATAGTTACTAACGATAGCGTTACTTTTATATTAAATAGGCTAAAGGGGCGACGAAGCGAACGGGTTTGCGATTAATCATTAACAGGTATGTAAAGTTGTACCTTCTTTCTTTTGGCATGTCTTAGATTTAAGTGATGAATGATATGAGATTTGGGGTAATCCTATTCATAATTCTTGAGTGTGATTCATGATTCTTATTCACTTCTTGATGTTGGAAGTCTTAAGTGATTGAGCTTCCCTCTTCAGTTTTCTATACGTTGGATAATAGTAGATATATATAAGATCCTATTCCTAGAAACTCTACGATAACTGATGTCCTTGACTTCTATAAGCTGTTTCATACTATATTGACATATGTCTATGGTTCCTATGGCTCTTTTGATATTATTTATGATGACGTTCGAGGGATATTTGATATGATTGTCACTATTGATACTCAGGTGTAAATCCCTTATTCTTATTCTGTTTGAGTCTTGATAATGTTTTAAATTGCATATGGTTGCTCACTACTCTGCTCGTGCATGCTCACTACCCTCAATTGGAGGGTTCCGTTGTTCCGGAGTCTAGACTTTTGGTACAGATCTTATGATATATATACGTACATTTATCCAGGTGTACGACGGGGCCCTATCCCATCATATTTGACTGTTGATACTCTTTAAGGTCTGTAGACATGTGTGTGGGTTGTGTATAAAGTTCTGTTCAGCTGTGTCTATCCGATGTGCTATGATATGATGTCCGTTGTAGTGGTAGCCTTGTCGGCTTGCATATGACATGATGTTTGTTATATCCCATACTTTTGGACATTCGGAAAATTCGAAATGATTTTGGTTTGTAAGAAATAAGGCCATATGTTGATTCTAGCCAATATGTATATGTTGTTCATGAAAAATATTGGTGCGGAAATACGGAGGAAGGCTAAGGGCAAAAATTGGAATTTCGGAAATTAGTTCGGGAATTACAAAAAAAATAGGATCCATGAAGTTTTGGGCTTCAAAAAAAAAAAAAATTGAGGCCCAAACCATGTGTTGGCCGGCCATGGCTTTAAAAAAATAGCCCAAGGCCCATAAAAATCTAATTTATGAAATATATAGAGAAAGGCCTTTATTATTTGTCATAAGAGATCAAGAACCTTCAAGAAAGAAAGATTGAGAGAAAAAACAATAGAGGCCTTCGGCCTTAGTGAAGAAAGAAAAAAAAATTCCAAGTTCATCAATCTTGATCCAAAAATATTGTTCTCCATAAATTCTTAACAAGTTCAAGACGCTCTACAACGCTGTATAATTAGTTTATCGAGAGGACTACGTTTGCGGCAAGAGAAAATTGGAAGAAAAAGGTAATAATTCTATTCTCTTATGTTATGGAAGAAATGTGTATGTTATAGTGATTAGTGTTGCATGGAAATTTTGGAATTGAGGTGTGGGTGCCTGGTGTGTGTGAGTGGGTGAAGTGTGTATGGCCGTGAGCCATAGTGACATGGAAATGGTGAATTATATTTTGTTTGGCTTGTTAGTTGTGTCGTTGTGGCGTTTATGATGTAAACAAAGGTTTAACGACTAGAGTTGGTATTGAAAATGGTTGTAGGTTGTTATGGGAAAATTATGTGATTTTTATGTAGTTTTAATATAATTATGAATACAAGAATCAAAAATGCGAATTTTGGTTGTTGGTAATGAATTAGGAAGAAAACAACGCGACTTTGTTGTTTCGTCGCGATTGTAGAAGTCTAGGATGGAATATGGAATTGGCGGGGTTGTTTGAATACTTGAGTATTGTCGGAATGTTCTTAAATTATGTTTGAATAACTTTGAATTAGTGAATGAATATGAGAACGTTGATATTGGGTTGGAAGTGTGAAGTTGGAATGGGAATGGTTGCATAATGAAGAAAGGAAAAAAAAAAACATTTATACTAGGATGTGTTTTGTTGTGATTCTTGATGTTGTTGGTATTGTTGGGTTGTTGTGTTGATATTATGATCGAGCTAAGTCTCGGGGAGGTTGAATTTATAGGGGAAATGCTGCCGGAATTTCGATAAACAATATGAATCTAAGTTGAATTCTTAAGAGTTTACAACTCATATTTGGCACTTATGACCAATTGCAGATTTTGGACGAAACAGGGTTTGATTTTGCGCGAGCATAAGCCGCGAGAAAGGTATGTAAGGCTACCCTATTCCTTCTTTTGGCATGTCCTAGGTATACTAAGTCGATACTTGAGCCTCGGGGACAATTCTGTTCATAGAAATCCAAAATTTAATTTGAGCACTATTCATTCAATCTAATTGAACTATAAATCTCCTGTTTGGGTTGTAAATGTAATCAAATCGATTCGAAACTTCCTTGGATGACTCTATAGACCCTAATGTCCATGATTCATGTCCGTCACCTCGACTTGATCCGAGGTGGACCCACTATTCCCGAATCCTTCCCTATTATTCTATTTGATTTAATTCCGTACAATAATTAAGGGAAACTTTTGGTGATTGTTCCGATTACCAAACGATGGTTGTCTTACTGTACCATTGAGTCCTTAATCCATATGTTGATATGAATACGCGATCCTATAAATTATATTTGGTCTGATTCGTGAGATATCCGGAAGTAATTCGCTTCTAAAGCGCTAGCTAATATGTTCCGAGTCATCCTATGATTCTGAATTATATTGATAGAAGTATGCCTGACATGACCCACCTTACGATATGATTGAGTAACGAAATGAGTATAAGGAATTTGTGTCGGAAAGAATATTATGAGTCATATTGTCCCCAATTTTCGTGAGGCATGTTATCTAAAGACCCATTGATATGTTCCTTAGTTATTAATATGAAGAAGAAAATAAAATAAAATAAGTGATATAATTAATGCCTTGATATGTAATGGTATGTGCGTATGAATTTAAGTTGTACTTAATTTGATCTATACATCATCCGGAAGATATCCGATACGACTAATACTTCGGTTTTGCAAAGATTGACTTCCGAAACATTTATGGAGCGCTCTGTACTTCGAGCGCTCGTAACTTTCGTATGCTATTCCCGATTGACCCAAAGCTTGTTTCTGGGCCTCCAGATGTCGATAATGTGTTTGCATATAAGTATGTGTGTATCTCGGGTCTTGATTGTGTGCATGTGGTTTCGCTCTACTCTGTTCGTGCAAGCTTCGATTTGGATTTCACTGAGCCCGGGCCAGGATATGTTCTCGTGCGTACTTCTCTGCATTATTCACCGCGTCCCTCTAACTTGCGGACCGGGGCATGTATATGTATATGATATGATTACGGGGAGGTGGCCAGGATGGCATATGATGACTCCATTCACCGCGTTCCGCAAAAGAGGGCCGGGGCATGTCACATGCATATATAATACATGACATTGGCATACATGAAATATGATTCACCGCGCCCCTCCCTGAGGGCCGGGGTACGTTACTTGCATATATGATACATGACATTGGCATATTTGATATATGATTCACCGCATCCCTTACCAAGGGCCGGGGCACGATACATGAATATTTGATTTATGATGTTAATATATATGATTCCATTTACCGCGTCCCTCACAAAGGGCCGGGGCATGTTATTCGATATATACACATAAGATATACGATCCTGTCATGCACACCCTGAGTTTGGTAGGTATGTTTTTGGTACACAGGATGATTGACGTATTTATTGTATTTCTTCTGGCCTCCGACATCGGCATATAAATATATATAGATGACTTGTGTGTGGAAGGTAAGCACTCTGGTATTTTGGATAGAAAAATTGCTTTGGTACCGTTGTTCTGGTTATGTTTCTATTTTCTGCATTCCATGCTTTACATACTCAGTACATATTCCGTACTGACCCCCTTTCTTCGGGGGCTGCGCTTCATGCCACGCAGGTACAGACGCTTACTGTGGTGGTCCGCCGGCCTAGGTACACAGTCTGCTTGTGGGAGTGCTCCTTTGTTCCGGAGCCCAGTTTTTTGGTACAGATCCTTCAGTTGTACATATTGTTGTGTTTATGACTATTCTGGGGTAGGGCGGGGCCCTGTCTCGCCATATGATTCTGTTGTCTGTGTTAGAGGCCTGTAGACATGTTTGTGGGTTGGGGTCTTTCTGTACGGATGTGTGTATATGTTGTGTTTGGGCTATCCCATTCGCCGCGGCGGCCGGTCCGCATATGTTTACATGTTGCCTTGTTGGCCGGTGTGGCCTTTGTTGGTATTTTCTGTGTGCAGGGTTATTTTGGATAGTCTGTAACAAAGGAAACTCTGCCAAAATTTTTCTGGAAATTACCTAAATTTGGAATATAGCCTTGTCGGCTTCTGCTATATACTTGAATGCGTTTGAAAAAAATTTAGAGATAGCATTTGATAAATGTGTTTGGGTGCCCAGATCGGGCACTAGTCACGGCCTACGGGGTTGGGTCGTGACAGAAGTGGTATCAGAGCGGTTTGTCCTCGGAATGTCTACAGGCCGTGTCTGGTAGAGTCTTGTTTATCGGTGTGTTGTGCACCACATCTATAAACGGGAGGCTACAGGACATTTAGAGTGTTACCGTTCTTTGGATCTTAGATCGTGCCATAGAGCTATGCTATTAAGGTGATTCTGTTGTGATCGGTTGTTGTGTTTTTCAGTGATGCCTCCGAAGAAAGCTACGGCTGCCCAGAAGGGTAAGGTGATGGTCGGAGAGACCAGTCAGGCGCAGCGAGTTACCCGGGCTCGTGTTCAGGATTTGCCCGAGGTTGTACCCCACTCAGAGGGATCTGCTACACCACCGGCGGAGCCTGGAGCAGGTCCATCAGCAGCTCCAGGGGCCCGAGTACCCGCACCCGAGCCTCCAGCTCCTCAGCCAGGGGCGGAGGACAGGACACTGAGAGAGGCTGTGCAGTTATTGACTACGTTGGTAGCGGGGCAGGCTCGCAGACGCGGGCGGAGAGATGATGATGATGATGACAGGCGTGACAGCCTGAGGGTTCGAGAGTTTCTATTATGTGGCCCTCCAGAGTTTTTCGGGTCTAAGCCCGACGAGGACCCCCATGACTTTATTCGGGGGATGCGGCGCTCACTAGATTTGGTCAGGGCTTCAGAGACTGAGTCTGTTGAGTTGGCCTCGCATAGACTGCGGGATGTTGCTGCTCACTGGTATGAGTCCTGGGATCTATCCAGGGGTGAGGGTGCTTCCCCAGCTACTTGGGACGAGTTCGTGGCTGCTTTTACCCGCCACTTTTTGCCACCAGAGTTACGGCGGGCGCGGGTTGATCGATTTTTGCATCTGCAGCAGAGGGGTCGGAGTGTTCGTGAGTATAATTTGGAGTTTGATTCTCTGGCCCGGTATGCACCTGCTATAGTAGCAGATATGACTGACCGGATGCACCGGTACGTGATGGGGTTAGACCGCTATTTGATTGATGGCTGCATGGCGGTGGCATTGCAGATAGACATGGATATCGCCCGGCTACAGGCCTATGCTCAGGGTATGGAGGACCGACACAGGGCTGATTATTCTTGTAGGGATCGAGATAGGAGGCCGCCCAAGAGGGCCAGGTCCACGGGATACTCTGGGGAGTTTCGAGGCGGACAGCCTCAACAGTATATTAGACAGTCTTCCCAGCTAGCGCAAAGTGCGCCCCCACGGCCTACCGGAGAGAGATTTGATAGTGTCAGATATTCAGGAGCTGGCCAGAGCTCTAGGGCTCCCGATTTGCAGGTAAGTAGAGGGCTCAGCCAGACGAGGTCAGTTATGCCTCAGTGTCCCCAGTGCGGTAGGCGCTATTTGGGAGAGTGTCGTCGTGCCACCGGTGCCTGTTTTACTTGCGGCCGTCAAGGCCATGTTATGAGGGAGTGCCCGTATAGGGGAGGTTCAGGTGGTTCAGCCCAGCCCACTGGGTCAGTTGCTGGCTCGTCTCTCCCTTCTGTAGCTATGCGCCCCACGGGGCAGGGTGTGCCGATACCAGCAGGCCGCGGCAGAGGTCGTGGGGGAGCTCCCGGTTCCAGCGGTCCTTCAAACCGCTTGTATGCGTTGGTCAGCCGACAGGATCAGGAGGCGCCGCCAGATGCAGATACAGGTATATTATTAACTTTCTTCCGAAATAAATATGTACTGATATATATATATTCCCCCCCCCCCCCCCCGATTGCTAGTAAAACTGGGATGAGACCCGAATCAATAAAAACCGTCTGTGGTAGTCATATGTACAGATAAAAGTGAATGTTCAAAAAAAAAAGAGAAAAGAAAAGGGGTTAACCTGGTAGTTTCATGATAATGATTAAATGATAAATGATCCTCTCCGGATTGGAGTGGGACCCGCTACGAGAACCTCCCGGAAGTTGTTAAGACATCGACCTGCCTTAAGGTGCGTGACAAAGGTCGTGTGAGGCAGTCGACGCAATGATACCAGCATTAATGCATCAAAATGCACGGAAGTTTTGGGGTTAAGCGTGCTAGGGGCGGAGCAATTTTGGGATGGGTGACCCCCTGGGAAGTACACCAAAATTTTTTATAGATGTAAATATAAAACACAGGTGGGAAAATCAGGAGTAATCTAAAGGAAATCCGAATGTACCGCACGGTTAGGAACCCTAAATAGGTTGGGTAGGCTAAGGCAGACTCGGCCGGTGAGGAAGGAGGAAGCGCAATACAGTACGGGAATCAGAGTAAGTTTGAATAAGCGTTTGGAAATATTTTGTGAGCAAAATGGTAGTAAATGTGTGTGTATGCGTATGACATCCCATTTATGACGGTACCAATCGACGGTGGGCACCAGCAGTCAGTGTTGCGGTATATGAAAGACATTAGCTGAACAAAAATTTAAGAGACAAGTAAAGAGTGTGTCATAGATGTTATGAAATAAACTGATACTGATCTCACCACAATAAGGTTAGAGGATTACGAAACGACGATATTTGGAAAGAAAAGAAAAGTAAGTAAATGGAAGACAAGGAGATAGCGACTGTAACGTTTGAAAATTTTTCACAAAAAGAAGGAAACCTCCCCGAGGTATCACGAGACCCCCCCTAAGGTCAGTTGAACATTCGAGGACGAATGTTCTTAAGGGGGGGAGGATGTTATATCCCGTAATTTTGGACATTCGGAAAATTCGAAATGATTTTGGTTTGTAAGAAATAAGGCCATATGTTGATTCTAGCCAATATGTATATGTTGTTCATGAAAAATATTGGTGCGGAAATACGGAGGAAGGCTAAGGGAAAAAATTGGAATTTTGGAAATTAGTTCGGGAATTACAAAAAAAATAGGATCCATGAAGTTTTGGGCTTCAAAAAAAAAAAAAAAAATAATTGAGGCCCAAACCATGTTTTGGCCGGCCATGGCTTTAAAAAAATAGCCCAAGGCCCATAAAAATCTAATTTATGAAATATATAGAGAAAGGCCTTTATTATTTGTCATAAGAGATCAAGAACCTTCAAGAAAGAAAGATTGAGAGAAAAAAAAAAATAGAGGCCTTCGGCCATAGTGAAGAAAGAAAAAAAAAATTCCAAGTTCATCAATCTTGATCCAAAAATATTGTTCTCCTTAAATTCTTAACAAGTTCAAGACGCTCTACAACGCGGTATAATTAGTTTAGCGAGAGGACTACGTTTGCGGCAAGAGCAAATTGGAAGAAAAAGGTAATAATTCTATTCTCTTATGTTATGGAAGAAATGTGTATGTTATAGTGATTAGTGTTGCATGGAAATTTCAGAATTGAGGTGTGGGTGCGTGGTGTGTGTGAGTGGGTGAAGTGTGTATGGCCGTGAGCCATAGTGACATGGAAATGGTGAATTATATTTTGTTTGGCTTGTTAGTTGTGTCGCTGTGGCGTTTATGATGTAAACAAAGGTTTAACGACTAGAGTTGGTATTGAAAATGGTTGTAGGTTGTTATGGGAAAATTATGTGATTTTTATGTAGTTTTTGTATAATTATGAATACAAGAATCAAAAATGCGAATTTTGGTTGTTGGTAATGAATTACGAAGAAAACAACGCGACTTTGTTGTTTCGTCGCGATTGTAGAAGTCTAGGATGGAATATGGAATTGGCGGGGTTGTTTGAATACTTGAGTATTGTCGGAATGTTCTTAAATTATGTTTGAATAACTTTGAATTAGTGAATGAATATGAGAACGTTGATATTGGGTTGGAAGTGTGAAGTTGGAATGGGAATGGTTGCATAATGAAGAAAGGAAAAAAAAAAAACATTTATACTAGGATGTGTTTTGTTGTGATTCTTGATGTTGTTGGTATTGTTGGGTTGTTGTGTTGATATTATGATCGAGCTAAGTCTCGGGGAGGTTGAATTTATAGGGGAAATGCTGCCGGAATTTCGATAGACAATATGAATCTAAGTTGAATTCTTAAGAGTTTACAACTCATATTTGGCACTTATGACCAATTGCAGATTTTGGACGAAACAGGGTTTGATTTTGCGCGAGCATAAGCCGCGAGAAAGGTATGTAAGGCTACCCTATTCCTTCTTTTGGCATGTCCTAGGTATACTAAGTCGATACTTGAGCCTCGGGGACAATTCTGTTCATAGAAATCCAAAATTTAATTTGAGCACTATTCATTCAATCTAATTGAACTATAAATCTCCTGTTTGGGTTGTAAATGTAATCAAATCGATTCGAAACTTCCTTGGATGACTCTATAGACCCTAATGTCCATGATTCATGTCCGTCACCTCGACTTGATCCGAGGTGGACCCACTATTCCCGAATCCTTCCCTATTATTCTATTTGATTTAATTCCGTACAATAATTAAGGGAAACTTTTGGTGATTGTTCCGATTACCAAACGATGGTTGTCTTACTGTACCATTGAGTCCTTAATCCATATGTTGATATGAATACGCGATCCTATAAATTATACTTGGTCTGATTCGTGAGATATCCGGAAGTAATTCGCTTCTAAAGCGGTAGCTAATATGTTCCGAGTCATCCTATGATTCTGAATTATATTGATAGAAGTATGCCTGACATGACCCACCTTACGATATGATTGAGTAACGAAATGAGTATAAGGAATTTGTGTCGGAAAGAATATTATGAGTCATATTGTCCCCAATTTTCGTGAGGCATGTTATCTAAAGACCCATTGATATGTTCCTTAGTTATTAATATGAAGAAGAAAATAAAATAAAATAAAATAAGTGATATAATTAATGCCTTGATATGTAATGGTATGTGCGTATGAATTTAAGTTGTACTTAATTTGATCTATACATCATCCGGAAGATATCCGATACGACTAATACTTCGGTTTTGCAAAGATTGACTTCCGAAACATTTATGGAGCGCTCTGTACTTCGAGCGCTCGTAACTTTCATATGCTATTCCCGATTGACCCAAAGCTTGTTTCTGGGCCTCCAGATGTCGATAATGTGTTTGCATATAAGTATGTGTGTATCTCGGGTCTTGATTGTGTGCATGTGGTTTCGCTCTACTCTGTTCGTGCAAGCTTCGATTTGGATTTCACTGAGCCCGGGCCAGGAAATGTTCTCGTGCGTACTTCTCTGCATTATTCACCGCGTCCCTCTCACTTGCGGACCGGGGCATGTATATGTATATGATATGATTACGGGGAGGTGGCCAGGATGGCATATGATGACTCCATTCACCGCGTTCCGCAAAAGAGGGCCGGGGCATGTCACATGCATATATGATACATGACATTGACATACATGAAATATGATTCACCGCGCCCCTCCCTGAGGGCCGGGGTACGTTACTTGCATATATGATACATGACATTGGCATATTTGATATATGATTCACCGCGTCCCTTACCAAGGGCCGGGGCACGATACATGAATATTTGATTTATGATGTTAATATATATGATTCCATTTACCGCGTCCCTCACAAAGGGTCGGGGCATGTTATTCGATATATACACATAAGATATACGATCCTGTCATGCACACCCTGAGTTTGGTAGGTAAGTTTTTGGTACACAGGATGATTCACGTATTTATTGTATTTCTTCTAGCCTCCGACATCGGCATATAAATATATATAGATGACTTGTGTGTGGAAGGTAAGCACTCTGGTATTTTGGATAGCAAAATTGCTTTGGTACCGTTGTTCTGGTTATGTTTCTATTTTCTGCATTCCATGCTTTACATACTCAGTACATATTCCGTACTGACCCCCTTTCTTCGGGGGCTGCGCTTCATGCCACGCAGGTACAGACGCTTACTGTGGTGGTCCGCCGGCCTAGGTACACAGTCTGCTTGTGGGAGTGCTCCTTTGTTCCGGAGCCCAGTTTTTTGGTACAGATCCTTCAGTTGTACATATTGTTGTGTTTATGACTATTCTGGGGTAGGGCGGGGCCCTGTCTCGCCATATGATTCTGTTGTCTGTGTTAGAGGCCTGTAGACATGTTTGTGGGTTGGGGTCTTTCTGTACGGATGTGTGTATATGTTGTGTTTGGGCTATCCCATTCGCCGCGGCGGCCGGTCCGCATATGTTTACATGTTGCCTTGTTGGCCGGTGTGGCCTTTGTTGGTATTTTCTGTGTGCAGGGTTATTTTGGATAGTCTGTAACAAAGGAAACTCTGCCAAAAATTTTCTGGAAATTACCTAAATTTGGAATATAGCCTTGTCGGCTTCTGCTATATACTTGAATGCGTTTGAAAAAAATTTAGAGATAGCATTTGATAAATGTGTTTGGGTGCCCAGATCGGGCACTAGTCACGGCCTACGGGGTTGGGTCGTGACAATGTTGATGTGTAGTGGCAGCCTTGTCGGCTTGCATATCATTTTATGATTTGATCAGTTGTGACTCCTCAGGAGACAGTTTATCTGAATATACATATATGATGACGTTATGTACCGTTGGAGTTCTTTTGTATGTTTCCATATTGTTCATAGATTCAGTTTGATTATATTTTAACAGGTTCGTATACGAGTGTCCAGTTTGGGCACTAGTCATGGCCCACGGGGTTGGGTCGTGACAGTACCCAACTGCAGTGGTGCGCGCGCATTATATATATCTATATATATATATATATATATATATATATATATATATATATATATATATATATATATATATATATATATATATGTATATATATATATTCTACCCGACCATATAAGCTCGGAGTTTCATAATAGCCATACATAGGCACATACATAAAATCCCATAAACATCTTTAGCGTCATCACTATTATCATCGTCATCATTATCATTATCATTATCATGTACTCGTCATATAGTCAACATAAACTTAACATTATCATTAAACATACATCTCATGCGCTTATCATAAATTTCCATAGAGCATGCATTTGAATTTAAAGACAATCTTTGAAAATCATATCATATTCGTAGCATGCACTTCATAAAAATGTCGTATGATAGGCTTTATAATCTCTAAACTTAGGTTCATCATTGCCATTATCGTATCTATGGCACATCTTGTACCTTTATCTCATGTGAAATCCTCTATGAACATAGACTCGTAATCCTTCGGAGCATTGGTCATAGGACACGCGTTAGAGCTTATAGATATTCTATAACAATATCGGGGTGACATAAGGTCGAGAACCCCCAATTACATTATGGAGTGATCATATGCATTATATCTCACCTTGAAGGAACTAACATTTTTAAGGTGAGTGTACACCATGAACAATATCAAAGGATCGTAAATAGGATCATCGACTTCATAGGCATCATATCTTGTCTTAGAATCTCTAGGCTTAAACTTATCATCATTATTACCATGCTCGTAACTTATGTCTTTTCTTTATCTTGTATGAAGCTCTTTATAGTCGTAGACTCATAATTTTCGATACGTAGGAAAATCATGGAAAGATAGGAGGATTCATACCATAGGAATCATGCCTTAGAAAGAAGAGACTAGCCTTACATACCTCTTTCGTTTAACAATTCCATCGCTTGATTGTTCACCTTCAATGCTCACGTTTCTACCTTCAAAAGAATTCGCATTAACATTAGCTAATCGATTATATGAATGTGCTTACTAACGCTAGATAAAATTGGGCGGCATTTCCTTTGTTTCTACTACTTTATCCATACCACATATCAACTCCCAAAGGTCAATAATAACATTCATAATATCACCATCAATAACTTTTGTCAAATTCATCATTACCAAATCCCCACAATTTCCTCTCAAGGTCATTCATAATCATGACCATAATACAACATTACATTCATTCTCACCTAATATTCCTCTCATGCTCTTAACATAATTCATAATGTAATTACAATCACAATATATCAAGAATCATGATTCATATTAATCTACTACTCACAATTGCCACTAATCTCATATTTCGTAACCCATTTTCCATCTTCTTCCATAATCCAAGTACACCCCAAATAATTTAAACAACATGGAATGATCATAAAACTTACCTTTGATAGTATGAGAATGATATTTAGGTGGAAACACTTCACTTGAGCAAAACCCTAGTTCCACTTCCAAAGAGATTTCTTGTCTTGGATGAACCCTAGTGAGTTTCTTGCACTTGATTCTCTTAGATTTATGATATGAACATTTAATTTGTCTTGAATTTGTGTTGATGAAATGTTTAGAACCCTCTAGAACTCTTGAGAGAGATGAAGAAGTGGAAAGAATGAGAAAATAAAAGTGGGAACATGTATTGATACTTGCAAATTAATCAGTCCGTCGGGCATTATACAGACCACTTATACGGTCCGTATAACATTGTACGGTCTGTATAAGTGTCCGTGGTTCACCACCATGGAATTCATTCTTCCTGTTGGGTTATACGGACCCTTATACGGTCCGTATAAAATTCCACGGTCCGTGTAAGGTGGTCGTGTAACTCACAGCTTTTCCGGAGTTGTCCTCGTCGTTTCGTTTGATCTCCAATCCTTATGTAACCTCCTTGACACTTGTTTAACACTTCATTACCAATCTAAGGGACATTATAACTCTTTTCCAAAATATCATTAAGCCATCATTAATTCGATACTCGTAATTCTTGCCCGACACACAACATATACCTCACTTTCCTTAACAACTTTCGTCTCCTACCTCAAATGTCTTTGAAATCTCATTTAGAATCATCAAATATTATTTCTTACTTATCAAAACATCGTATACGTCGTGCCCTTCGTCAGTGTATTCATATACATAAGCCCTTTGGTTATCAAAATAATAATATAGATACAATCGTAGCATCGTGAGACCATACTACCCACACATGCGTATCTACGAGCCTCTACTAGAGTACTAGACATATGGATGGGACAAGACCCCGTCGTGCCCAAAATATGCATATGTACACAAAAGTATAAACCAAATAGAACCTCCTGAATAATGGAGTGCTTCTGTAAATCTGCTGATGGCTCCGATGGATCTACACCGTCTCCCTTTTTACCTGTGGGGACGAACACAGCGTCCAAAGAAAACGGACGTCAGTACGAATATTGTACTGAGTATGTAAGGGATAAACAATAATGATATACCAATGAAATACGGAGACATCGAGTGAAGAGCAATCTGTAACTGACTGTCACTTAAACCTGAAGTAATGCATGCTAACTTACTTTATAATCATCATCATATCATGTATACATATATGTATAAGCTGCCCGACCATATAGGTACGGTGTGAAAAAGATTAGCCTGCTTCCAAGTCTACCGCGTTCGGGGTACCATCTCATGCCACCCACTAGTGGTGTCTGCCCATGCCATCTAGACATGGTGTATACGCTGCCCGCTTTAGCGGTGTCTGCCCGGCCATTTAGGCGCGGTGTGATATCATCATGTACATCTCATAGACTTATCATATTCTCATCATACTATTATCATAATGCATGATTGGGGACTTAAGACAATTATACTTTATCGGGGTGACATAAGGTCGTGAACCCCCCCGATTCCGTTATGGAGCATTCATAAGCATTCTGCCTCACCTTGAAAGAATTAGCATATAAGGTGAGTGTATTTGTCACGACCCGACTCGGGGCCGCGACGAGCACCCGGTGCTAGCCCACCCGGGCACCCTCTTAGCTTACTCTTATGCTTACATCTAGGTGAGCCACATAATTATACATGCATTTCCATTCATTCGTCAACTAGTCCCATTTGGACAACAGCACATTTATATCATCATAGGCATCTATGCCACATCAATGTACATGGGCCAACGTGGCCGACAAAATGATATACAAAACATAGGCCGACAAGGCCAAACACATCTACCCACACACACATATGTCTACGAGCCTCTAAGAGTATAACATATCACATTAGCGGGACAGGACCCCGGTATGCCCATAATTATATACACAAAAGAATGAGTACCCAAAAGATATGGCTCCGAAGGAAATGGAGCTCTCTATGTAATCTCCGAATAAGCAGCTATGGATCAAGTCTGTCTCCCTGTGCACCTGCGGGCATGACGCAACGTCCACAACAAAAGGATGTCAGTACGAAGAATGTACTGAGTATGTAAAGCATGATCAACATCGATATATAAGCTTAATGAACAACATATGAAATAGCATAGGAGGGGAGACAATAATATCATCGTCATAGTACTTACCTGCCTTTCGTAGGACTTTCCATTTTTCATACGTATTAGTACACCTACGTCATCATCCGTATTACATAATAGTACTCGTACCATACTTGTGATCATATTCGTATACATGTCCTTATTCGTATTCTTATACATAGTCTTATCACATTCATATTTATATATATACATAGTCATTTCATATACATAGCTTTTACATAGCATACCCGACCTCATAGGATCGGTGTTTCATACATACTTGGCCAACCAAGGCTCAAGGTTACTCATACCTGGCCCTACCAAGGCTTCAGGGTTATCCGTACCATCTGCAGAGGTGTGCGCGCGTTTCGTAATCGTATACATACAAACATATATATAATCATATACTCTACCAGGCACCATAGGCTCGGGGTTTAATTATAGCCCTTCATAGGCACATATAAGCATGCTAGCGCGTAGGCACCTTTTAACATCATTATTATTATCATCGTCATCACTATTATCATTACTTTCACTACATCTATATCTTATGCTTACTCGTCATATGGGGTGAGTAGTACAATCGTAGTACATATCGAGGATCGTGAGCTTATGAGCTCGGAATGTCAATCATTTGAATACAATATACTCATATAGAGGATTTAAGAGTTTGGCCAAGGAACTATGCCTTATGAAAGAAGGGTTAGGCTTACATACCTTTTCGTCGGACTATTCTACATTTGCACGCTTCCTCCCAATGCTAGCGCCTATACCTTCATTAATATCATAACATTGACCATTAGTCATTCACATTATCCATATTATCTAGATTCCTTAATTTGCCTCTAATTCACCCATATTCATGGTCATAACATCCAACTTCGTCCATTCGTCTAAAGTGTCTAGTTCATGATCTTAGTGTCATTTATAATACATTCATATCACAACACAACACCATTCATGATTCAATTCAAACTATTCCTCAAAATGTCACTATTCATCATTCATGACCTACTTGACCATATTTTCTACAATCCATGTATTTCAACTCTTCAATACCTTAAACATCATGTAAAAATCATGAATCTTACCTTAGAAGTTTTAGGAACAAGCTTTGGTTAATAATACTCCACTTTGAGCAAAACCCTAGTTTTTCTCCATTTGGATTTCTTGACCTAGATGATCTTTGATGATGTTCTTACTCTTGATTCACCTTGTTTTATGTTGTTGATCTTCAAATATCCTTGAAAACTTGTATAATAAATGTAGAGAGAGGTTTTAGAGAGAAGTGGTGTAATGTTGGAATGAAATAAAACAAGTGTTGGTCCCTTTATTTAATGACTTGCAAAAATCTGAGGTGGGTGAACAATGGTCGTCCATGGAGGTTTACGGTCCGTATTCCATTTTACGGACTGTCCCTCGTGGTCGTCTTTAACCATAGCAGAACCAAAAAACTCAGGCTGCCAACATGGTGATTTACGACCATGGTTTACGGGCCGTAAATCACTTTACGGTCCGTCCTCCTGGTCGTATTTTACCACTTCTCAACTGGGCAGAAAGTTGAAACCTTGCATGGCAATTTACGACTGCCAGTTTACGGACCGTATACCAATTTACGGTCCGTATTTTTCACTTTACGACCCCTGGGTAGATTTCAAATCTGCAACTTTTCATATTTCTTAGACTTCTCATTTTAATCACCCACGTCCATGCACATGCATTGCTCACCTTATATCTCATCTTAATTTGGCCAACTTTCTCATCTCACATCGGATACCTTCGAAATCTCGCCTAAGGTCTTTCTCATGGACATCATGCACTCATACTTATCACTAGTTCGTTCACTTACGTACCAATGAATTGTTTTTTCTGAGGTGTAACATTCTTCCCCCCTTAAGAACATTCGTCCCTGAATGTTAAAGTGCTCGGGAATTCTACAAAAATTTCGCCAGAGTTTCCCTTATAATATGGCGCTACCATCCTGCCACAACAACCCATAATATCGATGCCACACGGGGCCACAACATAACAACATAAAATTTTGGCCACACATGACCCAAAAGCATAAAAGGAAAATATACATGCCTTATGATCTCGACGTCTCATCTTGGGCTTCTTCCAAGGGCTGAAATAAATGTGGGTATTTGGATCACATACTTTCTTCTGCTTCCCATGTCATCTCCTCTCGTTTACTGCTTCTCCATAGAACCTTAACCGAGGCCACCTCTTTGTTTCTAACCCTCCGTACTTGCCTGTCTAATATGGCAATGGGTATCTCTTCATAAGTCAATTTCTCTGTCACTTGCACATCATTTACTGGGACGATCCTAGTAGGATCTCCAACACATTTTCGAAGCATCGAGACATGAAATACTGGATGGACTGACTCCAATTCCGGAGGTAGATCTAACTCATAGGCCACTTTGCCTATTTTGCGCACAATCTCATATGGTCCAATATACCGGGGTCTAAGCTTCCCCTTTTTGCCAAATCTCATAACGCCTTTCATTGGCGACACTTTCAAGAATACCCAATCCTTCACTTTGAAATCCAAGTCTCTTCGATGATTATCCGCATAGGACTCCTGACGACTTTGGGCTACTAACAACCGATCTTGTATAAGCTTGACTTTCTCTATAGCTTGCTGGACCAAGTCTGGCCCTATCAATTTAGTTTCTCCGATTTCGAACCACCCAATTGGGGATCTACACTTTCGCCCATATAAAGCTTCATATGGTGCCATTTGACTGCTGCAATGATAACTATTATTGTAAGCAAATTCAATGAGTGGCAAATGATCATCCCAATTCCCTCCAAAATCTATCATACATGCTCGTAACATATCCTCAAGAGTCTGAATAGTACATTAAGCTTGTCCATCGGTCTGGGGATGAAATGTCGTGCTAAGGCTAACTCGGGTCCCTAAACCCTCTTGGAAAGACCTCCAAAACATAACTGTAAACTGAGTCCCTCTGTCGGAGATAATAGATACCGGGACGCCATGGAGTTTTACTATCTCTTTAAGATAAAGCTTCGCATAATCTTTTGCCTCATAGGTCGTCCTGGCTGGTAAGAAATGAGCTGACTTGGTGAGTCTATCCACAATCACCCATATGGAATCATACTTACGTTGAGAACGGGGTAAGCCTGAAATGAAGTCCATGTTAATCACTTCCCACTTCGAAGTTGGGATTTCTATAGCTTGCAACAATCCACCCGGCTTTTGGTGTTCAATCTTCACCTGTTGGCAATTAGGACACTGAGCTACGAATTCCGCTATATCTTTCTTCATCCCATTCCACCAATATATAGACTTAAGATCATGATACATCTTCGTCGCTCCGGGGTGAATGGAGTAACGGGAACAATGAGATTCTCTCAAAATCTGGTGGCGTAGACCTGCCGCATCAGGGACACATAATCTGCCTCGGCATCGGAGAACTCCGTCTCCTGAAATATCAAACGATGACTCCTCTTTCTGAGGGACTGTATCTCTGTACTGCATTAGCATGGGATCCTCATATTGTCGCTCTTTTACTTCCACTACTAGCGATGAAACTGCTGAATTCTGAATAGTAGCTCCGCTACTACATGAGTCCACTACTCGGACTCCTAGGCTAGCTAACTGTGGAAGCTTACGGGCCATCTCTTTCTTTTCTAGTCATACATCACTTAGACTTCCCACCGACATAAGACTAAGAGCATCAGCCACAACATTTGCCTTTCCGGTGTGGTACAGGATCTCCACATCATAGTCTTTTAGCAACTCTAGCCATCGTCGTTGCCGCAAATTCAACTCTTTCTGCTTGAAGATGTATTGAAGACTCTTATGATCTGTGTAAATATCCACGTGGACACCATATAAGTAATGTCTCCATATCTTTAATGCATGGACCACCGCGGCCAATTCTAAGTCATGGGTAGGATAATTCTGCTCATGTTTCCGCAATTGTCTTGAAGCATACGCAATCACCTGCCATGTTGCATCAACACACAGCCTAGCCCAACACCTGAAGCGTCGCAATACACAACGTATCCTTCCAATCCCTCTGGAAGTGTCAGAACTGGGGCAGAAGTCAACCGACCCTTTAACTCTTGGAAACTACATTCACAAGCATCCGTCCATTGAAACTTAGCTGATTTCTATGTCAACTTTGTTAGTGGTGCAGAAATAGAGGAAAAACCTTCAACGAATCTCCTGTAATAACCTGCTAAGCCCAGAAAGCTACGAACCTCTGTAGGAGTTGTGGGTCTTGGCCAAGTCTTCACGGCCTCAATTTTTTGACTATCCACTCGAATACCATTGGTTGCCACAATATGCCCTAAAAATGCCACTGAGTTCAACCAGAACTCACATTTGGAAAACTTTGCAAACAATTCTCGAGTTCGAAGAACTCCAAGGACAATGCGCAAATGATCCGAATGTTTTGCTTCGGATCTAGAATACACCAAGATGTCATCGATAAATTCTATCACAAATAAATCCAGGAAGGGCCTGAACACATTATTCATCAAATCCATAAATACCGTTGGCGCGTTCGTTAGCCCAAATGACATTACCCGGAATTCAAAATGACCATATCTTGTTCTGAAAGCTGTCTTAGGGATGTCTTTCTCCCTAACCCTCACTTGATGATAAATACAACCTTTCGTGATCATATTTCTTGCCTTTAGATAGGAAATAAATCTCTTTTGGTGACGCCGTATTCCCCTTCCATTCCTAGGACTGGTTCTCCCGGAAATTGGAAACGAACCATCTTCATTCGGCAATCAACATTGGCATAACAAGAAGCCAACCAATCCATGCTCATAATAACATCAAAATCTACCATTTCTAGCTCATGCAAATCAATCATGGTACGACGGTCACAAATCGTGACTATACAATCCCTATATACTCGGCTAGCTATTACCGATTCACCCACGGGTGTGGACACTTCAAAAGGTTTGATCGACTCCGGCTCAACTATAAATTGACCCGCAATATAAGGAGTAACATATGATAACGTGGAGCCCGGATCAATCAAAGCATATACATCATGACAGAATACCGATAATATACCTGTGACCACGTCAGGAGAAGACTCTAGATCTTGGCGTCCAGCCAAGGCATAAATACGGTGCTGAGGGCCGCTAGTACTGGGAGCTCTACCTCTACCTCTACCATGGCCAACTGGCGCATGTGAAACTGGCCCCGTAGGGCGTACAGATGCCGAAGATCCGGCTACCGACCCTGATGGTTGGGTCCTACCTCTACCATGTACTGAGGGGCAATCACGTATAATATGGCCTGGTCGACCACATGAATAGCAAACATCTGAACCCAATCGGCATTGACCCCAATGCGACTTCCCACACTGGGAACATCGTGGTATAGGTGGCCTTGACTGGCCTGAATCACCTCTAAACTGGGACCCCGAATAACTCTGACTCAGCCCGGGATGAGTAGATCTATCAAGGCTCTGGCCTGAAAACCGTGGAGGTGCACTGGTCATAGAATAGCCCGAATGTCTAGGGAATTGTTGCCTGTGTCCGCTTCGGGACTCACTCATTGGGCCTGAAGATCTAGCCCTCTTGTTATGTCCCCGATCTTGCTCACGTTCACCTCTTCGCTGCTGTAGGCTTTCTTCTAAGTTCTGAGCATGTGCCTGAATGTGTGCAATGTCCATACCGTCCTGAAGGGATGCAGTCAAGCATTTATCCATCTGATGGGGCCCTAGGCCCTTTACAAATCGGTGTACCCTGTCGCCCATATCTGCTACCATGGCCGAAGCATACCTGGCCAAGGAGTTAAAAAGGAGGCTATACTCTAGGGCACTCATACTGCCTTGCCTCAAATTTAAGAATTTATCGGCCCTATCTCGCCGAACTTCTGGGGCATATAATGACGGAGAAAATCATCAACAAACTCTTGTCATACCAGGGGAGGTGCATTTGCTCCCCGTGAAGCCATCCATACCGTATACCACTGAATCGAGACATCTCTCAACCTATATGACGCTAGTTCCACCGACTCGGTGTCTGAAGCATGCATCAATCATAGCGTCCTTAGCATACCATCAATAAAATCCTGAGGATCCTCCTCCGGTTTTGACCCAAAGAATTCCAGAGGGTTCAAAGTAATGAAATCACGGGCCCTTGCACTAACAGCCCTTTCACCATACCCTGAACTGTGCCTCTGAGCCAGGGCCGCAACCAATTGAGTCAATAACGTAATGGCCTCTTTTACATCTTGGCTCGAAGCATTTGGTGGAGGAGCTGGGGGTGCTGGAGCTGGGGTTGAGGCTCCCTCTCGCTCCTCAGAGACGGGCACTGTCTGGGAGGACTGAGATTGAGCTGCACCCTGGGACTCAATTTCCTCTATTACCGGTAGCGGTGCTTTCTTAGCCCGCTTCTATACCACCGTCTTGCCACTTTGGGCTGCCGTAGTCTTTCCCTTTTTAGGCACCTCTGAAATACACAACACACGATTTAGGAGCAAGAAAATCCAACATCATAGCTCTATCGCACGATTCTTATGAAGAAAGAAGGTCATTTATTCTTAAAATGTCCGCAGCTTCTTGTTTATAAGTGTGGCGCGCAACACACCCATAACCAAGACTCTACTAGACACGGCTCGTAGACACACCCGAGGGATGAACTGCTCTGATACCACTTTTGTCACGACCCGACTCAGGGCCGCGACGAGCACCCGGTGCTAGCCCACCCGGGCACCCTCTTAGCTTACTCTTATGCTTACATCTAGGTGAGCCACATAATTATACATGCATTTCCATTCATTCGTCAACTAGTCCCATTTGGACAACAACACATTTATATCATCATAGGCATCTATGCCACATCAATGTACATGGGCTAACGTGGCCGACAAAATGATATACAAAACATAGGCCGACAAGGCCAAACACATCTACCCACACACACACATGTCTACGAGCCTCTAAGTGTATAACATATCACATTAGCGGGACAGGACCCCACTATGCCCATAATTATATACACAAAAGAATGAGTACCCAAAAGATATGGCTCCGAAGGAAATGGAGCTCTCTATGTAATCTCCGAATAAGCAGCTATGGATCAAGTCTATCTCCCTGTGCACCTGCGGGCATGACGCAACGTCCACAACAAAAGGACGTCAGTACGAAGAATGTACTGAGTATGTAAAGCATGATCAACATCGATATATAAGCATAATGAACAACATATGAAATAGCATAGGAGGGGAGACAATAATATCATCGTCATAGTACTTACCTTCCCTTCGTAGGACTTTCCATTTTTCATACGTATTACTACACCTACGTCATCATCCGTATTCCATAATAGTACTCGTACCATACTTGTGCTCATATTCATATACATGTCCTTATTCGTATTCTTATACATAGTCTTATCACATTCATATTCATATTATATACATAGTCATTTCATATACATAGCATTTGCATAGCATACCCGACCTCATAGGATCGGTGTTTCATACATACTTGGCCAACCAAGGCTCAAGGTTACTCATACCTGGCCCTACCAAGGCTTCAGGGTTATCCGTACCATCTGCAGAGGTGTGCGCGCGTTTCGTAATCGTATACATACATACATACATATATATAATCATATACTCTACCCGGCACCATAGGCTCGGGGTTTAATTATAGCCCTTCATAGGCACATATAAGCATGCTAGCCCGTAGGCACCTTTTAACATCATTATTATTATCATCGTCATCACTATTATCATCACTTTTGCTACATCTATATCTTATGCTTACTCGTCATATGGGGTGAGTAGTACAATCGTAGTACATATCGAGGATCGTGAACTTATGAGCTCGGAATGTCAATCATTTGAATACAACATACTCATATAGAGGATTTAAGAGTTTTGCCAAGGAACCATGTCTTATGAAAGAAGGGTTAGCCTTACATACCTTTTCGTCGGACTATTCTACATTTGCACGCTTCCTCCCAATGCTAGCGTCTATACCTTCATTAATATCATAACAATGGCCATTAGTCATTCACATTATCCACATTATCTAGATTCCTTAATTAGCCTCTAATTCACCCATATTCATGGTCATAACATCCAACTTCGTCCATTCGTCTAAAGTGTCTAGTTCATAATCTTAGTGCCATTTATAATACATTCATATCACAACACAACAACATTCATGATTCAATTCAAACTATTCCTCAAAATGTCACTATTCATCATTCATGACCTACTTGACCATATTTTCTACAATCCATGTATTTCAACTCTTCAATACCTTAAACATCATGTATAAATCATGAATCTTACCTTAAAAGTTGTAGGAACAAGATTTGGTTAATAATACTCCACTTTGAGCAAAACCCTAGTTTTTCTCCATTTGGATTTCTTGACCTAGATGATCTTTGATGATGTTCTTACTCTTGATTCACCTTGTTTTATGTTGTTGATCCTCAAATATCCTTGAAAACTTGTATAATAAATGTAGAGAGAGGTTTTAGAGAGAAGTGGTGTAATGTTGTAATGAAATAAAACAAGTGTTGGTCCCTTTATTTAATTACTTGCAAAAATCTGAGCTGGGTGAACAGTGGTCGTCCATGGAGGTTTACGGTCCGTATTCCATTTTACGGACCGTCCCTCGTGGTCGTCTTTAACCATAACAGAACCAGAAAACTCAGGCTGCCAACATGGTGATTTACGACCATGGTTTACGGGCCGTAAATCACTTTACGGTCCGTCCTCCTGGTCGTATTTTACCACTTCTCAACTGGGCAGAAAGTTGAAACCTTGCATGGCAATTTACGACTGCCAGTTTACGGACCGTATACCAATTTACGGTCCGTATTTTGCACTTTACGACCACTGGGCAGATTTCAAATCTGCAACTTTTCATATTTCATACACTTCTCATTTTAATCACCCACGTCCATGCACATGCATTGCTCACCTTATATCTCTTCTTAATTTAGCCAACTTTCTCATCTCACATCGGATACCTTCGAAATCTCGCCTAAGGTCATCAAACGTCGTTTCTTGCTCATGGACATCATGCACTCATACTTATCACAGGTTCGTTCACTTACATACCAACAATTTGTTTTTCCGAGGTGTAACAGTATTCAATGAACAACATCAATGGATCATAATATGGACCATTAGGCTTGTAGAAACATAGTATCGTGGGCCTTAGACTCTTTAGACATAGACTCATCATTATCATGCTCGTAACACATCTCTTATCTTATCTTGTATGAAGCTCTTTACTAAGATTGACTCATAATTTTCGGGATGTAGGAATGTCATGAAGAAGAACGAAATATCATATCATACGATTCATGCCTTAGAAAGAACGGGCTAGCCTTACATACCTCTTTCGTTTAGCTATTCTATCATTTGATCGTTCTTCTTCGTTGTTTGCATTTCTACCTTCAAGAGAGTTCATGCTCATATTAGATAATTGATAACATAAGCGTGTTGGAACTAAGCTAGAGAAATTTGAGCAGCATCTCCTTTATTTATACTACTTTCTCCATATCACATATCAACTCCCAACGTCAATAACAACATTCATTATATCATCATCAATATCTTTTATCAAATTCATCATCAATTTCCTCTCAAGGTCATCCAAAATCATGATCACAATACAACTTTACATTCGTTCTCATCTAACGTTTCTATCATGTTCTTAACATCATTCATAACGTAATTACAATCATTACATATCAACATTCATGATTCATTCCAAACTACTACTCAAAATTTACACTATTCTCACTTTCATGACCCATTTCCTATACACTTCCACACCCCAAGTGTTTCAACATTTTAACACCTTAAATAACATGTAAATACCATTAAACTTACCTTTGATAGTGTAAGAATAAGCCTTGAGTTGAAATATTTCTCTTTCACCAAAACCCTAGTTCACTTCCATTGATATTCCTTGGCTTGGATGCACTTTAATGTGTTTCTTACACATGATTTTGTGGGTGTGATGAAATTGATCATCAATTTCTCTTGGGTTCTTGTATATCAAGTGTGTGGAAGTTTGTAGAGAAGTCTTGAGTTGTGGAGAATGAAAATGAAATGAAAATAATGAACTTGGGTGCTCTTTTTATAAATTAATAATCCGTTCCGACAAAATTATATGGACACTTATACCGTCAGTATACATTTATACTGTCACGACCCAACCCCGTGGGCCGCGACTGGTATCCTAACTGGATACCCATACGTACCTACCTACCAGAATTGGCGCATCAGACAGATAATTCACACCAGCTGTATACAAACTTAAGCCAATACAAATGCAGCGCGCGCTATAACGTACACATATCCGAACATACTGAAATTACGTATAAGCTGATGAGGCTAACATAACGGAAATAGTCACAAAATCGTACGTACCTACCCGAATCGTAGCAACCCGTAACCCACATACATATCTACAGGCCTCTAACAGACATACAAAATCAGATGACGGGACATGGCCCTGCCGTACCCAAAATTATCATACATACAGAATATACAGATGTCAGAAGATATATACCAAAAGTATTCGCTCCGGATCAAAGGAGCTCTTCAAAATAGCAGAATCTGAGTCCTAGACTGGCGGTGTATCTCCAGGTGCGTCTGTACCTGCGGGCATGTAACGCAGCCCCCGAAGAACCAGGGGTCAGTACGAAAAATGTACCGAGTATGTAAAGCGGAAATGTATTAAACATAATCATAATCTGGACCAGAAACACTGAAATATAATAGACAGCATCATAAGCCGAACAGACAGACGGAAGTATACCGGACAGAGTCATAATCCAGACGGACAGACAGAATCATGGTCCAGACAGAATCATAATACATACGGACAGACAGAATCACAATACATACGGACAGACAGACGTGTGCCGGACAGAATTATGCATGAAGAGTCATACAGAATCATACAGAGTCATGTGCTTACATACATGCTGATAGCACTTACATACATACATACAGATCCCGGCCCTGTCATGGGGGCGCGGTAAACAGAACCCGGCCCTCTTAGTACGGGACGCGGTGGACAGACAGAATCAGATAATGTGCCATCCTGGCCGCCATCCCCATACACAGATCATAATATCATACCGATATAAACAGATCCCGGCCCGCACACCGAGGGACGCGGTGAACAATGCAGAGAAATATGCACGATAACAGAACCTGGCCCGGGACGCAGTGAAGGAAGCATTGAGACATCCACAAACAGATTAATGAGAAACCACACACATACAGACTCAATCAAACTGAAGTATGCCAAGCGGCGAGTCAAATCAGAGTATACAGATGGTATTCATAATACGCGCCTATATCCTACTTGGGAAGGCACGACAGATTTTCACCAGAATCATATTTTCAGATGTCAAAACCATTTTGCAAGATTTATATAAAAACAGTCATATCATGGTCAAAATGATAGTTCAGATGTTGCCTGTGAAAAACGGACAGAAAGAAGGCAATTTAGGCCATACAAGAGGTATCGGGGCTCCATGGGCCCACCTCGGACCAACTCGAGGCGACATGCGTAAATGACTGATAAAAGACCTTATGTGGTCATCCATAATCATTTAGAAGTATTCCGACTCCGTTTAAGGAAAGTTTCATACAAAAGTTCACTTTAAAGACATTTTATAAGGAAATGGTTTCAATCTTACTGAAGGAATTGGAGCGGATTTCCATCTCGAATTCCGAGGAACGGAGTCGTATTTAAGGCTCGCGGTCGAGCCTATCATGTTCAGAACATGCCTAAGAATAAAGGGGAAGGATTTACATACCTCGATTGCGCCTTACGCTCGCTTGGCTTCGATTCCAATTTCGTCCAGAATCTAGAAATGGTCAAGTTTACCAATTGTCAATTCAAGCCTTTAGGATTCCATACTTAATCACATAATTGCCTACCGAAATTTCGGCAGCATTTCCCCTATATATTTAACATCCCCGAGACTTAGCTCGGCTTAATATATCAACACAGCACCCAACAACAACATCAATAACAACAACAAGTATTACCAAATATGCAATATGGCATTGCTAGCCATCTTTCCGACATAACACAATATCTTTCATTCCGACCTTACACTTCCAAACCAATCTTACCATTTTCATATTCATCACTTATCAAGGTCGTTACAACATGATTCGGAGACATATAATATCGTTTTCGCCAAATATACATAAGGTATACACCATATACAAGCTTCCTACCAAAGGCATAATTCATCCACAATTTCCAATCTTTTAGCATAAACATCCATAAGATATTCTTACCTTCCAACTCCAACAATGATAACCATAATTTGCATCTTCCTACTTTCACTTCCGCATTTACATAATTATAATAAACTTGCATGTTTTCCTACAACAACTTAATAATCATTTTTCCATAACAACAAAAACCATTACTCTTTCATTCACTTCACAATTACACATTTAACATACTAATAAAATTTATTCACATTCCATTATGCACATCACACCACACGGCCACAACCTATTTTTTTCCAACTTCCACTAATTCGTTCAACTTTCATTTCTAATACAATTCCCACATTAACTATAACAAGATTCCAACATGAATTCAAGTCATCATAGGCATGCAATATATGTATATATATATATATATATATATATATATATGCACACGGCCAACATGCAAAACATCCCAACACACAAAATTTTCATGCTTTTCATTCATTTCCACACACTACTTCATACATATACCTTCCATAACATAACAAAAGCATAGAATACTTACCTTTCCTTCAAGTTCTTCACTTGCCACTAGAGTTGTCCTCTTGCCAAAATAATTATACCAAGTTGTAGAGAACCTTGAGTTTGGTAATAATCCCACAAGAAATGAATTTTTTGAACCAAGATTAGGCTCCAAGAAATTTTTTCTTTCTTTTCTTTCTCTTCTCCTCTTGGCCGTGCTCTCTCTCTCTCTCTTTTTCTCTTATTTGTTCTTTGTTTTTCTTGAAGCTTCTATAGGATATAGATGAATATATATTACCACATGGAAATTAATTCCATGGGCTTGGGTCAAGGGCATATGGCCGGTTGGGCCTTCCCTTTTTGGGCCTTATTTCTTTCTTTTTTTTTTTGAGCCCAATTGTTGGCTAAATAATTGTAATTCATGGCACAAGTTTCCAAAATTCCAACTTTGCCCTTGGCCTCCTTTCGTAATTCCACACCAATGTATTCATAGCCAACACATTCATACCAAGTAATGTCACGACCCAACCCCGTAGGCCGTGACTAGTGCCCTATCTGGGCACTCAAACACATTATAGTATATAGCAGAAGCCGACAAGGCTTTATTTCAAATTTAGTTAATTTCCAGAAAAAACATTTGGCAGAGTTTCCTTTGTTTTACGGACTATCCCATATACCCTGCACGCAGAACATACCAACAAAGGCCACACAGGGCTAACAAAACAACATTTAAATATATGCGGACCGGCTGCCGCGGCGAATGGAATCGCCCGAACACAACATAAGCACACCACTGTACAGAAAGATCCCAACCCACAAACATGTCTACAGACCTCTAAATGGACCAACGGAATCATATGGCGGGACAGGGCCCCGCCGTACCCATGAACGAGAATATACACATATAGAAATGACAGACTGTACCAAAAGGTGGCTCTGAATAAAATAGCGCTCCAAAAATAGCAGAAGGAGATCCTAAGCGGACGGATCAGCAAACCTGTCGTCGGTACCTGCGCGGCATTAAAACGCAGCCCCCGAGGAAAGGGGTCAGTACGAAATATATACTGAATATGCAAAGCCTGAATTACAGAAACAAGATCATAACCGGTACAGAACGTACAGAAAGTAAGCAGAAAATCCAAAGTATCAAACACATATTTTCAAAACATGCAGAGTGTGTACAGAAACATATGTCATATCAAATCCGGCCCCTGCCAAGGGACTCGGCAGACAGAACGTGGCCACCCTCCCGACGCTGGTGCCACAACACAGAAGAATCAGAATAGGGGCATAACCCCGTAACATAATATGTCATATCAGATGGCCATAGTAAATCATATCAGAACAAACGTACATGGCACAGCATACTCCACAAACCCATGTACGCGTATACCTGCCCCTTCACATCGAGGCACGGCGAACAATGCAGGGGATTATGCTTGACAACATATCCTGGCCCGGGCTCAGTGTGGGAAACATTGGGGCATCCACGAATGGAGTAGTGAGAGACTAATGCAATTAAAATATCATGAATGTTTCCATAGACTCCATGAGGCATATCAAAGACAACCCGATCCAATGAAGTCGGAAGGAATCATAGTAAATGAGTTTCGAGTATCAAAACAATTTATCAGACTTAATGGAATATTTAAAACAACGTTTGTTAGGTAATTAGAATGGTAGCAAAACGTTTCTTTTAAGAACTATTCTAAAAAAAGACTTAAGTGCATTAAGGGCAAAATCGGGAATAGTGGGCCCACCTCGGGACAAGCAAGGCGATGGGTCCAAATTACGCCCTTTAAGCTTATGGGATCACCTATAAAGGTTCTACGGACATTCTGTAGCTTTCCAAGGAGTTTAGAGAAGGTTTGCATAATTTCCAAGAAAACATACCAAAAGAGTTCAATCTTACTGAAAGAAAAAGTGATATTTTCACTTGCGGATTCCGAGGGGCAGAAAGTCTTTCGAGGCCCGAATTCGATCCTAATACACTTAGGCATGCCAAAAGAAGGATCGGGGTAGCTTTACATACCTTTTTAGCTTCTTAAGCCTATCCAAGCTCACTCTCCGTTTCGTCAAAAATCTGCAAATGGTCACATTTACCAATTGTAAGTTATAGATGCTACGAATTCAATTCAACTCATATTTGTCTACCGAAATTTCGGCAGCACTTCCCCTATACATATAGCATCCCCGAGAATTCAACTCCGCTCAAAACCATCAACAACAACCCAAACAACAACATCAACATCAACAACAAACATTAGAAACACAATATGGCACCACTAGTTCTACCTGCCGACATAATGCCATTATCTTCATTTCAACTTCAATTTCCAAACCAATTTCAATGATTTCACATTCATTATCAAACTAGATCATCACAACATAGTTTAGAAGCGTTTCATATCGTTTCCTTAAATTATACACACGATATACATAATATACGAACTTTCCGCCGAAGTCATAACTCATTCAAAACTTCTATTCTTTGGCATACATATTCATGACATGTTTTCATCTTCCAAATTCATCAATAATCATCATGACTTGCAACCTAACAACTTCATTTTCGCAATGTCGTAAAATCGTACTAAAACGACATAAGCTTCAATATTCCATTTCGATACAAACTTATATCATTTTATCTCCATATACATTGCAAGTATCATAATAACACATTAAACAAACTTAATCCATTTCCATTCCACACACTCCAAACCACACGGCCGAACACCCCACTAACCACTTTTATCAATTTCATTCAACTTTCATTCCCAATATGCATTTTACCACAATCACAACTAGAATATGACATAATTTAAACTCACCATAATTATACAACATACATACACACACAGCCATATACTATATCTCCTACCCACTTTGCAAACTTCCATATTTCCATACAATCAATTCATTTATACATACTACAACATAAACATGACTTCATAACACAAGAACAAGGGATAATTTCTTACCTTTTTACTCAATCTTCTTCACTTGAATATAGGGTCAACTTGAAGAAACAAGACTTCTTCCTTCCAAACCAACTACACCAAGTTGCAAAGGGGCCTTGAATTAGTAGGATTCCAACAAGAAAATAATTTTGGAGGCAAGATATTTGAGGGTGAAAATTTGGGACTAGGGCCGAATGCCCTTCACTCTTTTTTTTTGCTCTTCTTTTGTTTTGTTTCTTTTTCTCACTCTTAGCTTCTTCAGTCTTCTAAAGGATGAAGACTTTTATGTTAATTATATCACATGGAAATTATTAGAATTGTTGGGTGGGCTTAGCCAAGTGGCCGGCCACCCCCTTCCTTTTGGGCCTCATTTTCCTTTCAATTATTTGGCCCAATGAATTAAAATCCTTGTTATATAATTCCCGAAACTAATTTCCAAAATTCTAAATTTGCCCTTAGTCTCCCTCGACACTTCCACATTAATATTCTTTCATGCACAACTCTTGTGTTAAATGTAACCAATTATGACTTTATTTCATACAAGTCAAGATTATTTCTAATTTTTCCAAATGCGCGAAAATACGGGATATAACATCCTCCCCCCCTTTAGAACATTCGTCCTCGAATGTTAAATTAATCTTATAGGGTTTGAAAATACTTTGGGGGAACTTTCTGTTTATAGACAGCACATGCGATACACATTCATTATTGAAATAGAATTTACCAAGGATTCAAGATTACCTCTGGGCGTAGGGAACAAATGAGGATATTTCTTCTTCATCTCTTCTTCGGCCTCCCAGGTCATTTCCTCCCTATTATCGTTCCGCCACAGCACCTTAACAGAGGCTACATCTTTGTTCTGGAGCTTTCTTACCTGGCGGTCCAAAATAGCTACGGGCTGCTCCTCGTAAGATAACTGCTCCGTCACCTGAATGTCATCCGCAGGAAATATTCTGGAAGGGTCACCAATGCATTTGCGGAGCATAGACACATGGAATACCAGATGTACCGCTTCCAAATCAGATGGCAGATCTAACTCATAGGCGACATTTCCAAATTTCCGCACAATCAGATAAGGCCCAATATAACGCGGACTAAGTTTGCCCTTTTTGCCGAACCGCATTACGCCTTTCATAGGCGATACCTTCAGAAATATCCAATTACCAACCTGGAATTCCAAAGGACGACGCCGTTTGTCAGCGTATGATTTCTGTCGACTCTGGGCTGCCAATAGTCGCTCCCGAATAAGTTTCACCTTATCAACGGCCTGCTGGATCATATCTGGGCCGATTAATTCTGTCTCGCCAATATCAAACCAACCGATAGGTGACCTGCATTTCCTACCATATAAAGCCTCGTACGGAGCCATCTGGATGCTAGAATGGTAGCTGTTATTATAAGAAAATTCAATCAATGGCAAGTGATCCTCCCAGCTACCTCTGAAATCAATAACACAGGCTCGCAACATATCTTCAAGCGTCTGGATAGTGCGCTCGGCCTGTCCGTTACTCTGAGGATGGAAAGCTGTGCTTAGGCTCACCTGAGTCCCTAATCCTTCCTGAAAAGATCTCCAGAAGTTCGCCGTGAACTGAGCACCTCTGTCAGTGATAATAGATATAGGAACTCCATGAAGCTTCACTATTTCTTTAATATAAAGCCTGGCATAATCCTCGGCGGAATAAGTAGTCCTGACGGGGAGAAAATGGGCTGATTTTGTCAGCCTATCAACAATAACCCAGATGGAATCATACTTCCGTGGAGTGCGAGGCAACCCTGTAATGAAGTCCATATTAATGATCTCCCACTTCCACGTCGGAATTTCCATTTCCTGCAACAGTCCACCCGATTTATGGTGTTCAATCTTGACCTGCTGACAATTGGGACACTGGGCGACGAACTCTGCGATGTCCCGTTTCATGCCATCCCACCAGTATAAGCATCGGAGATCATGGTACATCTTCGTAGACCCAGGATAGACCGAATAGCGAGCATAATGTGCCTCGCTCATAACCTGCTTCCGAAGGCCTGCAATATCAGGTACACACAACCTGCCCCTAAATAATAAAGTCCCGTCCGGAGTGAACTCGAACGGAGTCTTCTCCTTATCATAGGCTGTGTCTCTGTATCGTGCCAAAATAGGATCTTCATATTGATGCCGCTTGATATCTTCCTTAATAGATGATTCAGAAACCCCTCGGACAGAAATTCGTGTACCTCCAGAATCGGCCAGACGAACCCCAAGATTAGCCAACTGATGAATGTCACGTACTATCTCTCTCCTGTCTGGCTGTAAATCTGCCAAGCTGCCTATAGATTTCTGGCTAAGCGCATCTGCAACAACATTAGCCTTGCCCGGATGATACAGAATATCCACATCATAGTCTTTCAGGAGCTCCAGCCATCTCCGCTGCCGCAAATTAAGCTCTTTCTGCTTGAAAATATACTGGAGACTCTTATGATCTGTATAGATATCAACATGAACGCCATATAAATAATGTCTCCATATCTTCAAGGCATGGACCACCGCTGCAAGCTCCAGATCGTGAGTAGGATAATTCTTTTCATGCTTTTTGAATTGCCGAGAAGCATAAGCTATAACTCTGTCGTGCTGCATCAATACACAGCCCAATGCCATGCCAGAAGCGTCACAATAAATAACATATCCATCGGGTCCCTCTGGAAGAGTTAGAACTGGGGCTGTAGTGAGCTTCTCTTTCAGCAATAGGAAGTTTCGTTCACAAGCATCAGTCCACTGGAACTTGGCTCCCTTCCGAGTTAGCCTTGTCAAAGGCGCTGAAATCGAAGCAAAATTTTCCACAAATCTTCTGTAATAGCCTGCTAACCCCAGGAAACTACGTACCTCGGTGGGCGTCGTGGGTCTGGGCCAATTTTTCACGGCCTCAATCTTCTGTGTATCCACCCGGACACCATCAGCTGCAATACTATGCCCCAGGAATGCCACTGAAGCCAGCCAGAATTCACATTTAGAAAATTTTGCATATAATTTCCGATGCCGAAGTACCCCAAGTACCGCTCTCAGATGATCTGCGTGCTCTGCCTCGGACCGAGAATAAATCAGGATATCATCGATAAATACAATTACGAACATGTCTAAGAATGGCCTGAATACCCGGTTCATTAAATCCATGAATACCGCAGGAGCATTAGTCAGCCCAAAAGACATAACTCTGAATTCATAATGCCCATATCTGGTCCGGAATGCTGTCTTAGGAATATCAGCCTCTCGTACCCGTACCTGATGATAGCCTGACCGAAGATCTATCTTCGAAAAATATCTGGCGCCCTCCAACTGATCAAACAAGTCATCAATTCTGGAGAGGGGGTATTTATTCTTTATAGTTACCTTATTCAGCTGCCGATAATCAATACACATACGCAGCGACCCGTCTTTCTTACGCACAAATAATACCGGGGCTCCCCAAGGCGAAGTACTGGGTCTGATGAAGCCTTTTTCTAACAGATCCTTCAACTGCTCTTTCAGTTCTTTCAATTCTGCCGGTGCCATTCTGTACAGGGAAATAGATATCGGCTGAGTATCTGGAAGCAAATCAATAGTAAAATCTATCTCCCGCTCTAGAGGAAGGCCTGGGAGCTCATCTGGGAACACATCTGGAAATTCATTAACCACGGGAACTGACTGAAGAGTCGGCGTTTCTGCTGTCAAGTCTTGTACCCGAACCAGATGATAAAAATAACCCTTTCTGATTATTTTCTTCGCCTTAAGGTATGAAATAAACTTACCTTTCGGCGATGCTGTATTACCGGCCCATTCTATAACTGGCTCCCCGGGAAACTGGAAATGAACTACCTTATTTTGGCAGTCAACATTAGCATACCAGGAGGCTAGCCAGTCCATCCCCATAATAACATCGAACTCGACCATATCTAACTCCACCAGATCTGCCTTAGTGTCACGGCCACATACAATTACAGAACAATTTTTATATACCTGTTTTGCTACAATAAAGTCCCCAATCGGTGTGGCTACCTCAAACGACTCTATAGGTTCAGACGTTATACCAATTTTACTAGCAACCGGAGGCGAAATATATGACAAAGTCGAACCTGGATCAATCAATGCATACACAGACCGAGAGAAAACCAATAATGTACCTGTAACGACATTAGGCGATGCCTCCTGATCCTGGTGGCTGGACAGAGCATAAATGCGGTTCGAAGGACCGCTAGTACCAGAAGTTCCACCACGGCCTCTGCCGCGACCCGCTGGTGCTGAAGTACCTGGCCCCGTAGGGTGCATAGCCATTGATGAAGATGAAGACCCGGCGGCTGATCCGGTAGGCTGTGTTGCACCACCCGCACTACCCTTATACGGGCACTCTCTCACAGAATGGCCCTGACGGCCACAAGAAAAACATGCACCGGTGGCTCTGTAGCACTCCCCCGGATGGTATCTGCCACAGTAAGAACACTGAGGCCTAGGTGGCCTCGTCTGACCAGAACCCCTGTCTGTCCGCGAACCTGAAGCCCTGGAGCTCTGACCTGCTCCTGAATAACCTAGGCTATCAAATCTGCGACCTGTAGGCTATGGAGGTGCGCTCTGTGCCGGCTGGGATAGATGTCTGCTAGGCTGCTGCGGCTGCTGAGGCTGCTGAGGCTGCCTGCCCCGAAAATCTCCAGAATACCCAGATGATCTGGCCCTCTTGGGCTGTCTCCGATCCTGGCTCCTATCAGGCTGACGCTCCCTATGCCGGTCCTCCATGCCCTGGGCGTGGGCCTGAATCCGGGCAATATCCATGCCGGGCTGAGCAGCCAATACCAAACAACTGTCGACAAAATAACGGTCCAGCCCCATAATGTACCTGTGCATCCTGTCACCCATAGTAGCTACCACAGCAGGTGCGTATCGGGCCAATGAGTCGAACTCCATACTGTACTCTCGAACACTGCGACCCCTCTGTCTCAGCAATAAGAATCTGTCAGCCTTGGCCCGCCGTAACTCCGGAGGCAGAAAATGACTAAGAAAAGCCTAAGAAAAATCATCCCAAACTGCTGGGGGAGCGCCGTCGCCTCTGGATAACTCCCATGACTCGTACCAATTTGCCGCTACATCATACAACCGGTACGAAGCCAATGTGACTGACTCTGTCGCGGAAGCATTAAAAAAATGTAAGGTGCGCCGCATCTTCCTGATGAACTCCTCGGGATCCTCCTCGGGCTTTGTCCCGAAGAACTCTGGAGGGCCACAAGTCAAGAACTCACGAGCTCTCGAACTATCGCGCCTATATGCTCGGTCACCTCCCAATCCGTGCCCCTGAACCTGTCCTGCCACAAGTCTGGTCAATAGCTGGACTGCCTCTCTCATAGTCTGATCCTCAGTCCCTGGCCGTGGAGCTGGAGGATCAGGTACTGGAATCTCGGGAGCTGGCGGTGGAGCCGCCCCTCGACCTGCAGCTGCTGCTGCTCCAATATCCTCTACGTGTGGCGGTGTGGAAGAGCCCTCTGCTGGGGGCAAAATATCAGGAGCAATATGAGCATGGGCCCTGGTAACCCTCTGGGCCCGACTAGTCTCTCCCACAGCTGCTGCCTTGGCCTTTTGGGCCGTTGTCGCCTTTTTTGGAGGCATAACTGCAAATGTAACAATTCGTTAGGGAGGAATCATGTTGATAACACAGCTCTATCGCACGATCTAAGACAGAAAGAAGGGTAGTATCCTAAATGCCCTGTAGCCTCCTGTTTATAGGTGTGGTGCACAACACACCGATAAACAAGACCCTACTAGACACGGTCTGTAGACATTCCGAGGACGAACCGCTCTGATACCACTTTTGTCACGACCCAACCCCGTAGGCTGTGACTAGTGCCCTATCTGGGCACTCAAACACATTCTAGTATATAGCAGAAGCCGACAAGGCTTTATTTCAAATTTAGTTAATTTCCAGAAAAAATTTTTGGCAGAGTTTCCTTTGTTTTATGGACTATCCCATATACCCTGCACGCAGAAAATACCAACAAAGGCCACACAGGGCCAACAAAACAACATTTAAATATATGCGGACCGGCCGCTGCGGCGAATGGAATCGCCCGAACACAACATAAGCACACCACTGTACAGAAAGATCCCAACCCACAAACATGTCTACAGACCTCTAAATGGACCAACGGAATCATATGGCGGGACAGGGCCCCGCCGTACCCATGAACGAGAATATACACATATAGAAATGACAGACTGTACCAAAAGGTGACTCTGAATAAAAGAGCGCTCCAAAAATAGCAGAAGGAGATCCTAAGCGGACGGATCAGCAAACCTGTCGTCGGTACCTGCGCGGCATGAAAGCGCAACCCCCGAGGAAAGGGGGTCAGTACGAAATATGTACTGAATATGCAAAGCCTGAATTACAGAAACAAGATCATAACCGGTACAGAACATACAGAAAGTAAGCAGAAAATCCAAAGTATCAAACACATATTTTCAAAACATGCAGAGTGTGTACAGAAACATATGTCATATCAAATCCGGCCCCTGCCAAGGGACTCGGCAGACAGAACGTGGCCACCCTCCCGACGCTGGTGCCACAACACAGAAGAATCAGAATAGGGGCATAACCCCGTAACATAATATGTCATATCAGATGGCCATAGTAAATCATATCAGAACAAACGTACATGGCACAACATACTCCACAAACCCATGTACGCGTATACCTGCCCCCTCACATCGAGGCACGGCGAACAATGCAGGGGATTACGCTTGACAACATATCCTGGCCCGGGCTCAGTGTGGGAAACATTGGGGCATCAACGAATGGAGTAGTGAGAGACTAATGCAATTAAAATATCATGAATGTTTCCATAGACTCGATGAGGCATATCAAAGACAACCCGATCCAATGAAGTCGGAAGGAATCATAGTAAATGAGTTTCGAGTATCAAAACAATTTATCAGACTTAATGGAATATTTAAAACAACGTTTGTTAGGTAATTAGAATGGTAGTCAAAACGTTTCTTTTAAGAACTATTCGAAAAGAAGACTTAAGTGCATTAAGGGCAAAACCGGGAATAGTGGGCCCACCTCGGGACAAGCAAGGCGATGGGTCCAAATTACGCCCTTTAAGCTTATGGGATCACCTATAAAGGTTCTACGGACATTCTGTAGCTTTCCAAGGAGTTTAGAGAAGGTTTGCATAATTTCCAAGAAAACATACCAAAAGAGTTCAATCTTACTGAAAGAAAAAGTGATATTTTCACTTGCGGATTCCGAGGGGCAGAAAGTCTTTCGAGGCCCGAATTCGATCCTAATACACTTAGGCATGCTAAAAGAAGGATCGGGGTAGCTTTACATACCTTTTTAGCTTCTTAAGCCTATCCAAGCTCACTCTCCGTTTCGTCGAAAATCTGCAAATGGTCACATTTACCAATTGTAAGTTATAGATGCTACGAATTCAATTCAACTCATATTTGTCTACCGAAATTTCGGCAGCACTTCCCCTATACATATAGCATCCCCGAGAATTCAACTCGGCTCAAAACCATCAACAACAACCCAAACAACAACATCAACATCAACATCAACAACAAACATTAGAAACACAATATGGCACCACTAGTTCTACCTGCCGACATAATGCCATTATCTTCATTTCAACTTCAATTTCCAAACCAATTTCAATGATTTCACATTCATTATCAAACTAGATCATCACAACATAGTTTAGAAGCGTTTCATATCGTTTCCTTAAATTATACACACGATATACATAATATACGAACTTTCCGCCGAAGTCATAACTCATTCAAAACTTCTAATCTTTGGCATACATATTCATGACATGTTTTCATCTTCCAAATTCATCAATAATCATCATGACTTGCAACCTAACAACTTCATTTTCGCAATGTCGTAAAATCGTACTAAAACGACATAAGCTTCAATATTCCATTTCGATACAAACTTATATCATTTTATCTCCATATACATTGCAAGTATCATAATAACAGATTAAACAAACTTAATCCATTTCCATTCCACACACTCCAAACCACACGGACAAACACCCCACTAACCACTTCTTGAGTCCTCTAAAGGATGAAGACTTTTATGTTAATTATATCACATGGAAATTATTAGAATTGTTGGGTGGGCTTGGCCAAGTGGCCGGCCACCCCCTTCCTTTTGGGCCTCATTTTCCTTTCAATTATTTGGCCCAATGAATTAAAATCCTTGTTATATAATTCCCGAAACTAATTTCCAAAATTCTAAATTTGCCCTTAGTCTCCCTCGACACTTCCACATTAATATTCTTTCATGCACAACTCTTGTGTTAAATGTAACCAATTATGACTTTATTTCATACAAGTCAAGATTATTTCTAATTTTTCCAAATGCGCGAAAATACGGGATATAACAAGTAAGGTCCAATTATGGCCTTATTCATTACAAGCCAAGTCATCTCAAATTTTTCGAATATGTAAAAATGCCGGATGTAACATCCTCCCCCCCTTTAAAACATTCGTCCTCGAATGTTAAATTGACCTCATGGGGCGTCATACTACTTCGGGAGGGTTCTTTTTATAATCGTCCTTCGTTGACTTTTCGATGTGGATTCTTTACTAATATAATGGAGTAATTCTTCACATTGCTGACTCATATGCTTTCATAACGTATTTTCTCATATCCCACAGAGTCACTAGGCCATGAACTATACTCTCGTAACAGATGAATGCTTTTCGCTCCTTCACAGACATTGTGTCCTTTCTTCCTTTTCCTTCAAAGCTTTTCAGACATTATACTTACTATCACTTCTTCTCATACTCTTCGGTTCCTTACCACATCATCATGATTCCATGTCGTACCAAACAGATTCAGAACTGAGATCGGACGCATAGGAGCATATCGGACGGATTCGTAATCGGAGGCAAACGTACTAAACTATGGCGGACGGATTCGTAGTCAAAGTCAGATGCATGGGAGGGTATCAGACAGATCCGCGATCAGAATTAGACGTACAGAGATGTATCAAACAGATTCGTAATCAGAATCAGACGTACAGAGATATATCAGACAGATTCGTATCTAGAGTCAATCGTACAAAGGCATATCAGGCAGAAATGTAATCGGACTCAGAAGTACAGGGGCATATTAGGCAGAACCTTATCAAAGTTAGAAGTGCAGAAGTGTATAACAGATAGAGTTTTGATTAGCATCAAACCACCCCTATTAAGGCTATCTACGAAAATTTCCCTTTGTCGACGTTTCATTGTTCACCCTGACAATTATACCACGGATTATCTCGTCAAAATCCGCTTACTCATTCACAAACTTGTTCGTCAGATTGTTATACAAATCGTCTTATGCGTCGCTTGTCAACTCTTTCGAGGATTCTGTTTATTCACATTTCTTATTCTTCATCTTTCCTACTATCCATACTCATTTTCTTTTTCGGATATCGTCGCACTAGACTAAGTGGTAACGTAACCGGAGTTTATCTATTATATATTTTTGACCACATTCGTATCCTCGTCTTTGCTTCGTTTCATGTATTCGGTTTAGTAAAACCTTTCGTTTATCACAACATTAGTCACCGGGACTCGGCTCTTGATCCACGTGGGCACCAGACGAAGGTCATACACATACAAATACACACATACATATACGTTTACTAATATCTTACTTGCGAACGTCTCCGACCGTTATTCAAATTCGCTCAATTTCTCGAGCGGTATTGCGCTCTTTCTTTTCGCCCATTTAGTCCGCACCGGTCTGCGCGACTCATGTAAGGGCACTAGTTACTCCACACATTCGCTCTTTCTTTAGGTTACCCCCAAATTTCCATTTATATCTATCATACTTACACTTGTGAAAAATTTTGCATTACTTCCCAGGGGGGTCACCCATCCCGGAATTGCTCTGGCCTTAGCATGCTTAACCTCGAAACTTTCATGCATTTTGGCGCGTTACGGCTAATATAATTTCGTCGATTGCCCCGCACGACCTTTGTCACGTAATTTAGGGCAGATCGGGGTCTTAATAAATTTTTGGGAAATTGTCATAGTGGGTCCCACCCCGGGCTAAACCATACAATTTCCATATCGCCCTTCCGAATTCTCAATGTCTATCAGGTTAACAATTACCTTGCTCTTATTAATACCCAGAAGAAGAAAATCACATAATATGATAAAGTATAGGCCCATTCATACACATATTCCTCAAGAAAAGATCACTAACATACCTGGGTGTGCGCTTGAAGACGCTCCTGGGTCCTGCCGGCCGGTCAATGCAAATACGCGGTTCGATGGACCGCTGTAACCAGAAGCTGCACCACGACCCCTGCCACGACTCGCTGGCGCTGGTGCTGGTGCTGGTGCTCCTCGCCCCATGGGGCGTATGGCTGCCGAAGGAGAAGATGAGTCAGCAGCTGACCCAGCAGGCTGGACTGAACCTGAACCACCCTTATGCGGGCACTCTCTGACACGATGATCTGGGCTGCCACAAAAATAACAAGCGCCTGTAGCGCGATAACACTCCCCCGGGTGGGTTCTCCCACAGTAAGAACAAGGGGGCATAGGTGGCCTCGATTGACCGGGACCTCTGCTCACCTGTGAGCCTGGAACTCTGGAGCTCTGTCCTGAGAACTGTGGGGGCGTACTGTGTGCTGGCTGGGACGAATACCTGTTACCCTGCCACTGAGAAAACTCGCTCTGAAATCCCCCGGAATACCCGGTCGATCTGGCTCTCTTAGGCCGGCTCCTGTCGTGACCCCTATCAGGCCGACGTTCCCTACGTCGGTCCTCCATGCCCTGGGCGTGTGCCTGTACCCGGGAAATATGCATCCCTGGCTGAGAAGACACCACCAGGCAACTATCAATCAAATAAGGGTCCAGCCCCATCACGTACCGGTGCACCCTGTCGGCCATCTCAGCTACTATAGCGGGTGCATACCTAGCCACTGAGTCAAACTCTAGGCTATACTCTCGAACACTCCTACTGTTCTGTCTCAGGTTCAAGAATCGATCAACCCTAGCTCTCCGCAGCTCTGGAGGTAGAAAATGATCAAGAAAGGCCTTAGTAAACTTGGCCCATACTGCTGGGGGAGCATCGTCACCCCTGGATAGCTGCCAGGACTCATACCAGTTCGCCATTACCTCATATAACCGATACGAAGCCAACTCGATGGACTTAGTCGGCGAAGCCTTAATCAACTGTATCGTACTCTCCATCTTTCTAATGAACTCCTGGGGGTACTCTTCGGGTTTTGTCCCGGAGAATTCTGGAGGATTACATGTCAAAAACTCGCGAGCCCTGGAGCTTTCATATCTGTCCGCACGACCACCCCCAAATCCATGCATGCGAACCTGCTCTGTCATCAGTATGGTCAATAACTGAACCGCATCTCGCATGGCCCTGTCCTCCGCCCCTGGCTGTGGAGCTGGAGGCTCGGGCACTGGAACCCCGGGAGCTCACGGTGGAGCCGCCCTCTGATCAGCAGCTGCTGCTGCTCCAATCTCCTCTGATAAGGGCGGTGTAACAGAGCCGGCTGACAGGGGCTCATCCTCAAGCGCTAACCGTGCACTGGCCCTGGTAACTCTCTGGGCCTGGCTGGTTTCTCCTACCTCCACCCCCGCTTTGCCCTTCTGGGCAGCTGTTGCCTTCTTCGGAGGCATCGCTGAAAACATAACAAATCGTCAGGAGGGGATCATCCTACTAATACAGTTCTATCGCACGATCTAAGATTCAAAGAAGGGTAACATCCTAGATGCCCTGTAGCCTCCTGTTTATAGATGTGGTGCACAACACACCGATAAACAAGACTCTACTAGACACGGCCTGTAGACATACCGAGGACTAACCGCTCTGATACCACTTCTGTCACGACCCAACCCCGTGGGCCGCGACTGGTATCCTAACTGGATACCCATACATACCTACCTACCAGAAATGGCGCATCAGACAGATAATTCACACCAGCTGTATACAAACTTAAGCCAATACAAATGCAGCGCGCGCTATAACGTACACATATCCGAATATACTGAAATTACATATAAGCCGATGAGGCTAACATAACGGACAGAGTCACAAAATCATACGTACCTACCCGAATCGTAGCAACCCGTAACCCACATACATATCTACAGGCCTCTAACAGACATACACAATCAGATGACGGGACAGGGCCCCGCCGTACCCAGAATTATCATACATACAGAATATACAGATGTCAGAAGATATATACCAAAAGTATTCGCTCCGGATCAAAGGAGCTCTTCAAAATAGCAGAATCTGAGTCCTAGACTGGCGGTGTATCTCCAGGTGCGTCTGTACCTGCGGGCATGTAACGCAGCCCCCGAAGAACCAGGGGTCAGTACGAAAAATGTACCGAGTATGTAAAGCGGAAATGTATTAAACATAATCATAATCTGGACCAGAAACACTGAAATATAATAGACAGCATCATAAGCCGAACAGACAGACGGAAGTATACCGGACAGAGTCATAATCCAGACGGACAGACAGAATCATGGTCCAGACTAATAGACAGAATCATAATACATACGGACAGACAGAATCACAATACATACGGACAGACAGACGTGTGCCGGACAAAATTATGCATGCAGAGTCATACAGAATCATACAGAGTCATGTGCTTACATACATGCTGATAGCACTTACATACATACATACAGATCCCGGCCCTGTCATTGGGGCGCGGTAAACAGAACCTGGCCCTCTTAGTACGGGACGCGGTGGACAGAGAGAATCAGATAATGTGCCATCCTGGCCGCCATCCCCATACACAGATCATAATATCATACCGATATAAACAGATCCCAGCCCGCACACCGAGGGATGCGGTGAACAATGCAGAGGAATATGCACGATAACAGAACCTGGCCCGGGACGCAGTGAAGGAAGCATTGAGACATCCAAGAACAGATTAATGAGAAACCACACACATACAGACTCAATCAAACTGAAGTATGCCAAGCGGCGAGTCAAATCAGAGTATTCGGATGGTATTCATAATACGCGTCTATATCCTACTTGGGAAGGCACGACAGATTATCACCAGAATCATATTTTCAGATGTCAAAACCATTTTGCAAGATTTATATAAAAACAGTCATATCATGGTCATAATGATAGTTCAGATGTTGCCTGTGAAAAACGGACAGAAAGAAGGCAATTTAGGCCATACAAGAGGTATCGGGGCTCCATGGGCCCACCGCGGACCAACTTGAGGCGACATGCGTAAATGACTGATAAAATACCTTATGAGGTCATCCATAATCATTTAGAAGTATTCCGACTCCGTTTAAGGAAAGTTTCATACAAAAGTTCACTTTAAAGACATTTTATAAGGAAATGGTTTCAATCTTACTGAAGGAATTGGAGCGGATTTCCATCTCGAATTCCGAGGAACGGAGTCGTATTTAAGGCTCGCGGTCGAGCCTATCATGTTCAGAACATGCCTAAGAATAAAGGGGAAGACTTTACATACCTCGATTGCGCCTTACGCTCGCTTGGCTTCGATTCCAATTTCGTCCAGAATCTAGAAATGGTCAAGTTTACCAATTGTCAATTCAAGCCTTTAGGATTCCATACTTAATCACATAATTGCCTACCGAAATTTCGGCAGCATTTCCCCTATATATTTAACATCCCCGAGACTTAGCTCGGCTTAATATATCAACACAGCACCCAACAACAACAAGTATTACCAAATATGCAATATGGCATTGCTAGCCATCTTTCCGACATAACACAATATCTTTCATTCCGACCTTACACTTCCAAACCAATCTTACCATTTTCATATTCATCACTTATCAAGGTCATTACAACATGATTCGGAGACATATCATATCGTTTTCGCCAAATATACATAAGGTATACACAATATACAAGCTTCCTACCAAAGGCATAATTCATCCACAATTTCCAATCTTTTAGCATAAACATCCATAACATATTCTTACCTTCCAACTCCATCAATGATAACCATAATTTGCATCTTCCTACTTTCACTTCCGCATTTACATAATTATAATAAACTTGCATGTTTTCCTACAACAACTTAATAATCATTTTTCCATAACAACAAAAACCATTACTCTTTCATTCACTTCACAATTACACATTTAACATACTAATAAAATTTATTCACATTCCATTATCCACATCACACCACACGGCCACAACCTATTTTTTTCCAACTTCCACTAATTCGTTCAACTTTCATTTCTAATACAATTCCCACATTAACTACAACAAGATTCCAACATGAATTCAAGTCATCATAGGCAAGCTATATATATATATATATATATATATATATATATATATATATATATATATATATATATATATATATATATATATATATATATATATGCACACGGCCAACATGCAAAACATCCCAACACACAAAATTTTCATGCTTTTCATTCATTTCCACACACTACATCATACATATACCTTCCATAACATAACAAAAGCATAGAATCCTTACCTTTCCTTCAAGTTCTTCACTTGCCACTAGAGTTGTCCTCTTGCCAAAATAATTATACCAAGTTGTAGAGAACCTTGAGCTTGGTAATAATCCCACAAGAAATGAATTTTTTGAACCAAGATTAGGCTCCAAGAAATTTTTTCTTTCTTTTCTTTCTCTTCTCCTCTTAGCCGTGCTCTCTCTCTCTTCTTTTCTCTTGTTTGTTCTTTATGTTTCTTGAAGCTTCTATAGGATATAGATGAATATATATTACCACATGGAAATTAATTCCATGGGCTTGGGTCAAGGGCATATGGCCGGTTGGGCCTTCCCTTTTTGGGCCTTATTTCTTATTTTTTTTAGCCCAATTGTTGGCTAAATAATTGTAATTCATGGAACAAGTTTCAAAAATTCCAACTTTGCCCTTGGCCTCCTTTCGTAATTCCACACCTATGTATTCATAGCCAACACATTCATACCAAGTAAGGTCCAATTATGGCCTTATTCATTACAAGCCAAGTCATCTCAAATTTTTCGAATATGCAAAAATGCCGGATGTAACATATACGGTCCGTATAAGTGACCCGTGAACCTGCTTCAGCAACCATCCCTTTCTGTTTCAATTTGACGGCACATTATAAGGTCCGTATTATTTTATACGGTTCGTATAAGTGACTGTGAAATCATCCCGTCAATTTCTCGCTCCTCTGTTCATTTTACGTTACATCATACGGTCTGTATAATTTTATACGGTCCATATAAGTTACCGTATAATCCCATCAGTGAGGGACTTCACTGTGACGATTATCCGGTCCATTATGCGGACCGTATAATCGGCCGTAGAATCCATCTTTTCTCCGATCTTGTTCTCGTCACTTCGTTTGATCTCCAATCCTTATGAAACCTTCTTGATACTTGTTTAACACCTCATTAATGTTCTAAGGGACGTTATAATTCTTCTCCAAGGCACTATTAAATCATCATTTACTTGTTACTCGTAAATCCTTTCCGACACACAACATATACCTTGCTTTCCTTAACAACTTTCGTGTCTCACCTCAAATGTCTTTGAAATCTTATTTAAAATCATCAAATGTTATTTCTTACTTACTAAAACACCATATGCATCGTGTCCTTCGTTAGTCTATTCACTGTACGTTAACAGGGAAATTTTTCGAGGTGTAACATTCTCCCCCCTTAAGAACTTTCGTCCTCAAATGTTAAGTACTCGGGAATTCTACAAAAATTTCGCCAGAGTTTCCCCTGTAATATGGCACTACCATCCTGTCACAACAGCCCATAATAACATTTCCTCACACGACCACAACTCAATAACAATATAAATTGGCCACACGCGACCAATACGCACAAAAAGAAAATATACATACCTCAAAATCTTGGTGTTTCATCATGGATCTCTTCTGGGGGCTGAAATAAATGCGGGTATTTGGATTTCATACTCTCTTCTGCTTCCCAAGTCATTTCTTCTCGGTTGTTATTTCGCCATAAGACCTTAACTGAGGCCACTTCCTTATTTCGAAGTTTCCGTACTTGCTTGTCTAATATGGCAATGGGCACTTCTTCATATGCTAGCTTTGCTGTAACTTGAACATCATCTATTGGGACAATTCTCGTAGGATCTCCAACACACTTGTGGAGCATTGAAACATGGAAAACTGGATGGACCAATTCAAGTGGTGGAGGTAAGTCCAATTCATAAGCTACTTGACCAACCTTGCGGATAATCTTATAGGGTCCAATGTATCAAGGACTTAACTTTCCTTTCTTGTCGAACCTCATCACTCCATTCATTGGTGACACCTTTAAGAATACCCAATCATCAACTTGAAATTCTAGGTCTCGCTGGCCGTTGTCCGCATATGATTTTTGGCGACTTTGGGCTGTCAATAATCAGTCTCGGATCACCTTGACCTTTTCTACCGCTTGCTGAATCAACTCAGGGCCTATTAGCTGTATTTCTCCTATGTCAAACCATCCAATTGGGGATTTACAGTTCCTTCCATATAAATCTTCATACGGAGACATTTGGATACTGGAATGGTATTTATTGTTGTATGCAAACTCGATTAGAGGTAAGTGGTCATCCCAACTACCACCGAAATGTAGTACACATGCTCATAGAATATCTTCCAAGGTCTGAATCGTATGTTCAGCTTGCCCATCAGTTTGCGGATGGAATGCCGTGCTGAGCGTTACTTGAGTACCTAGACCTTCTTAGAAGGATTTCCAGAACTTGGCTGTAAATTGCACTCCTCTATCTATGATAATGGATTTCGAAATACCATGGAGTCGCACAATCTCCTTAAGATACAACCTGGCATAATCTTCTGCTGAGTATGTGGTTCTGACTGGAAGAAAATGAGTTGCTTTCATCAATCTATCCACAATCACCCATATGGAATCATACTTGCCTCGGGAACGAGGTAATCCCACAATAAAATCCATATTGATCACTTCCCATTTCCAAGTAGGGATCTCCATTGCTTGCAATAATCCTCCTGGCTTTTGATGTTCGATTTTCACTTGCTGGTAATTTGGACATTGAGCTACAAATTTTGCTATGTCTCTCTTCATGCCATCCCACCAATATATCAACTTGAGACCATGGTACATGTTTGTTGCACCTGGGTGAATAGAATACCGAGAATAATGAGCTTCTTCTAGAATTTGACGGCGCAATTATACAACATTCAGCACACATAGCTTGCCTCGGTATCTAAGAACTCCATCCATAGAAGTTTCAAATGGAGACTTCTCTTTTCCATGAAGTGCGTCTCTATAATGGCTCAACTGAGGATCTTCATATTTATGCTCTTTTACTTCCATATTCAGGGACGAAACTGTGGGATCATTAATACCAATCCCTGCACTACCTGAATAAATCACACGTACCCCAAGATTAGCTAGTTGGTGGAGGTCATGAGTTAATTCTTTCTTTTCCGGAGGAACTTCGCATAAGCTTCCCATTGATCGGCGGCTAAGCGCATCAGCTACCACATTTGCCTTTCCGGGGTGGTATAAAATGCTCACATCATAATCTTTCAATAATTCTAACCACCGCCTCTACCGTAGATTCAACTCGTTATGTTTGAAAATGTATTGAAGACTCTTGTGATCTGTATAGATATCAACATGCCCACCATACAAGTAATGTCTCCACATCTTTAATACATGAATAACCGGAGCCAATTCGAGATCATGAGTTCGATAGTTGTTTTCATATTTCCGCAGCTGCCTCGAAGCATAAGCGATGACTTTACCGTGCTGCGTTAACACACATCCTAACCCAGCACCGGAAGCATCACAATATAAAACGTAACCATCCGGCCCTTCTGGGAGCGTCAAGAGTGGGGCTGAGGTCAATCTATCCTTCAATTCTTGGAAACTGCGTTCATAAGCATCATTCCACTGAAACTTAGCCAACTTTTGGGTTAGCTTTGTCAATGGAGCTTAAATAGAGGAAAATCCTTCTACGAACCTTCTATAGTACCTGCCAATCCCAAAAAACTACGGACTTCTGTAGGTGCATAGGCCTTGGCAAAGTATTCACAGCTTCGATTTTCTGAGTATCAACTCGAATGCCATCATCTGAAATAACATGAACCAAAAATGCCACAGAATTCAACCAAAACTCGCACTTCGAAAAATTTGCATACAATTCTCGAGTTCGAAGAATTCCAAGAACAATACGTAAATGATCTGCATGTTCTGATTCTGTGTGAGAGTACACCAGAATATCATCAATGAATACTATTACAAATAAATCCAAGAGTTGCCTGAATACATTATTCATCAAATTCATGAACACTGCCGGAGCATTAGTTAACCCAAACGACATCACTCGGAATTCATAATGGCCATATCTCGTTCTGAAAGCTATCTTAGGAATATCTTCTTCCTTAACTCTCACTTGGTGATAACCTGACCTCAAGTCTATTTTGGAAAACTACTTAGCACCCTGTAGTTGATCAAATAAATCATCAATCCTTGGGAGAGGATATTTGTTCTTTATCGTCACCTTATTCAACTGCCTGTAATCGATGCACATTCGTAGGGAGCCATCTTTCTTTCTCGCGAATAGGACTTGTGCTCCCCACGGTGATGAACTGGGTCTAATAAATCCCTTCTAAAGCAAATATTTCAACTGTGCCTTTAATTCTTTCAATTTTGTCGGAGCCATTCGGTACGGAGGAATAGAGATAGGCTTGGTGTCCGGCAACACATCAATAGCGAAATCAATCTCTCTTTCCGGAGGAAGGCCTGGAAGTTCATTTGGAAATACATCCGGAAATTCACTCACTACCGGAACGGATTGGAAGGTTGGTGACTTTGCTTCGGTGTCATGTACTCGAACTAAATGATAAAAATAGCCCTTAGCTATCATCTTCCTTGCCTTACGGTAGGAAATAAACCTACCTTTTGGAGAGGCTGTATTACCCTTCCATTCAAACACGGGCTCTCCTGGAAATTGAAATCGAAATGCTTTCATTCGGCAATCAACATTAGCATAACATGAGACCAACCAATCCATACCCATAATCACATCGAAATATAACATTTCCAGCTCAGTTAAATCAGCTTTAGTCTGGCGGTCGCATATCACAATTACACAATTTTTATACACTTGTCTAGCTATCACGGGATCACCAACCGGAGTAGATACCTCAAAAGGTTTTATTGGCTCTTGTTTCACCCCAATACGACCAACAACATATGGAGTAATATAAGATAGGGTAGAACCCGGATCTATCAATGCATACACATCATGGGAAAATACTGATAATGTACCTGTAACCACATCTGGGAGGACTCAAGATCCTGTCGTCCGGCTAAAGCATACATACGGGGCTGAGTGGCACCTGAAGTAGATGCTCCCCCTCTACCTCTACCTTGACCTGTTGAAATCTGGGGAGTCTGCCCTATCGGGCACACTGAAGAGGAACCAGCCGCTGATCCTGTAGGCTGAACCCCAGCTCTACAACTCATCGACGGGCAATCTCGCATCATGTGCCCAAAATGGCCACAGGCATAGCAAGCATCTGAACCTTGGCGACACTGTCCGGAATGTATTCTACCGAACTGGCTGCATCGCGGTACTGGGGGTCTCCTCTGGCCATAATCTCCCCTAAACTTAGAATCTAAGGCCCTCGAACTCTGACCCTGTCCTGAACAAAAGAAGCGATCAAATCTCCTATCTGCAAATCGTAGAGGCGCACTAGTCGCCGACTGGCCTGAATGTCTTGGATATGTCTGCCTCGATCCCCCTCTATAGTCACTACCTGCCCCCGTAGATCTGGCCCTCTTGCTTTGCCCTCTATCAATATCATGATCACCCTTGCTGATGTTGTTGCCCTTCTAGATTCTGGGCATGAGCTTGAATACGGGAAATATCCATCCCATCTTGCAACGATGCCGTCAAACAATCCTTGAACAAGTGTGGCCCTAAGCCACTCACAAATCGATGCACTCTATCTCCCATGTCGGCTACCATAGTCGGGGCATATCTAGCCAAAGAATTAAACTGAAGGCTATACTCCCGAGCACTCATATTTTCTTGTTTCAAATTTAAGAATTTATCCGTTCTAGCTCGGCAGACCTCGGGTGGAAAATAATAACGGATGAAAGCATCTAAAATTCTTGCCAAACGGGAGGAGGCGCATCCTCTTTTCTTGATGATATCCAATTATTATATCATAATACCGCCACATCTCGGAGTCTATAAGATTCCAACTCCAATGATTCAATTTTGGAGGCATGAATAATCTTCAACGTCCTCAACATTTTATCAATAAAACTTTGCGGGTCTTCATTCGGCTTTGACCCGAAAAATTTCGGAGGATTCAAACTCATGAAATCACGGGCCCTGGTACTAGTTGCCCGATCACTCAGACCCGCATTCTGCCGCTGTGCCTGGGCAGCAACTAACTGTGTCAATAGCTGGATAGCCTCAGTCACTTGTTGACACGAAGCAACCGGTGGAGGAAGTATTAGATGGGGCCTCATTACGTGACTCGCCCTCTTCTACATTCATTGGCGACTCTTTTTATACCCGCCCTTTCATCGTAGTCTTGCCCTTCTAGGCGGCTGTAGCTTTTCCCTTTGGCGGTATTTCTGAAATCACAGCACACTATTAAGGAGGAGATAATCTTATAACACAACTGTATCGCACAACCTCTTAAGATGAAATATGGTTATTTTTCCTAAATTCCCTATAGCCTACTATTTATTAGTGTGGCGCGCAACACACCATAAACAAGACTCAACGAGATACGGCTCGTAGACACTTCCTAGGACTGAACTGCTCTGATACCACTTTTGTCACGACCCGACTAGGGGCCATGACGGGTACCCGGGGCTAACCACCGAGCGCCACTCATTCTATTACTCATCATACTCATTAAATGTACATTCATTAACTTTATACTCAATCATAGAAAAATCATTCTTCATTTGGAAACGTAAATACTTTCATATACATAAGCCCTTCGGTTATCAAAATAATTATATAGATACAATAGTAACATCGTGAGACCATACTACCCACACATGTGTATCTACGAGCCTCTACTAGAGTACTAGACATATGGACGGGACAAGATTCCGTCGTGCCCAAAATATGTATATGTACACAAAAGAATAAACCAAATAGCACCTCCAAAATAATGGAGTGCTCCTGTAAATCTGCTGATGGCTCCTATGGATCTGCATCGTCTCCCTATCTACTTGTGGGCACGAACACAGTGTCCAAACAAAACGGACATCAGTACGAATATTGTACTTCGTATGTAAGGCATAAACAATAATGATATACCAACGAAAAACGGAGACATCGAGTGAAGAGCGATCTATAACTGACTGTCACTTAAAACTAAAGTAATGCATGCTAACTTACTTCATAATCATCATCATATCATGTATACATATATGTATAAGCTGCCCGACCATATAGGTACGTTGTGATAAACATTAGCCTGCGTCCAGGTCTCCCGCGTCCGGGGTACCATCTCATGCCGCCCACTAGTGGTGTCTGCCTATGCCATCTAGACATGGTGTATACGCTGCCCGCATTAGCGGTGTCTGCCCGGCCATGTAGGCGCGGTGTGATATCATCATGTACATCTCATAGACTTATCATATTCTCATCATACTATTATCACAATGCATGACTGAGGACTTAAGACAATTATACTCTATCGGGGTGACATAAGGTCGTGAACCCCCGATTCCGTTATTGAGCATTCATAAGAATTCTGCCTCACCTTGAAGGAATTAACATATAAGGTGAGTGTATTTAATAAAAAACATCAATGGATCATTAAATGGACCATTAGCCTTGTAGAAACATAGTATCGTGGGCCTTAGACTCTTTAGACTTAGACTCATCATTATCATGCTCGTAACATATCTCTTATCTTATATCGTATGAAGCTCTTTACTAAGATTGCCTCATAATTTTCGGGATGTAGGATAGTCATGAAGAAGAAGGAAATATCATATCATACGATTCATGCTTTAGAAAGAAGATGCTAGCCTTACATACCTCTTTCGTTTCGCTATTCTATCGTTTGATCATTCTTCTTCGTTGTTCGCGTTTCTAACTTCAAGAGAGTTCATGCTCAAATTAGATAATTGATAACATAAGCGTGTTGGAACTAAGCTAGAGAAATTTGAGCAGCATCTCCTTTATTTATACTACTTTCTCCATATCACATATCAACTCCCAACGTCAATAACAAAATTCATAATATCATCATCAATATCTTTTATCAAATTCATCATTATCCAATCCCCACAATTTCCTCTCAAGGTCATCCATAATCATGATCACAATACAACTTTACATTCGTTCTCATCTAACGTTTTTATCATGTTCTTAACATCATTCATAATGTAATTACAATCACAACATATCAACATTCATGATTCATTCCAAACTAATACTCAAAATTTACACTATTTTCACTTTCATGACCCATTTCCTATACACTTCCACAATCCAAGTGTTTCAACTTTTCAACACCTTAAATAACATGTAAATACCATAAAACTTACCTTTGATAGTGTAGGAATAAGCCTTGAGTTGAAATATTTCTCTTTCACTAAAACCCTAGTTCACTTCCATTGATATTACTTGGCTTGGATGCACTTTAATGTGTTTCTTACACTTGATTTTGTGGGTGTGATGAAATTGATCATCAATTTCTCTTGGGTTCTCGTATATGAAGTGTGTGGAAGTTTCTAGAAAAGTCTTGAGTTGTGGAGAATGAAAATGAAATGAAAATAATGAACTTGGTTGCTCTTTTTTTAAATTAATAATCTGTCCCGACGAAATTATACGGACACTTATACGGTCCGTATAAGTGACCGTGAAACTGCTTCAGCAACCATCCCTTTCTGTGTCAATTTGACGACACATTATATGGTCCATATAATTTTATACGGTCCGTATAAGTGACCGTGAAATCATCCCGTCAACTTCTCGCTCCTGTGTTCATTTTACGGTACATTATACGATCCCTATAATTTTATACGGTCCGTATAAGTTACCGTATAATCCCATCAGTGAGGGGCTTCACTGTGACGATCTGCGGTCCATTATACGGACCGTATAACATTATACGGACCGTATAATCGGCCGTAGAACCCATCTTTTCTCCAATCTTGTTCTCGTCACTTCGTTTGATCTCCAATCCTTGTGAAACCTCCTTGATACTTGTTTAACACCTCATTATCGATCTAAGGGACGTTATAATTCTTCTCCAAGGCACTATTAAATCATCATTAACTTGTTACTCGTAAATCCTTTCTGACGCACAACATATACCTTGCCTTTCTTAACAACTTTCGTCTCTCACCTAAAATGTCTTTGAAATCCTATTTAAAATCATCAAACATTATTTCTTACTTACTAAAACACCATATACGTCGCGACCTTCGTTAGTCTATTCACTGTACGTTAACGGGGAAATGTTTCGAGGTGTAACATGTATGTTCAGAGGTGCTCGGTAGGGTAGTTCTCAGTGCCCGTCATGGCCCTCTGGTTGGGTTGTGACATAGAAATTATGAATGGATTAATGATTCTTGCTCTATGCCGAACTTGTTAGCAACAAAAGGAGTAATATTGGATAGGGTGAAACCAGGATCTATCAATTCATATACGTCATGGGAACATAGAGATAAGGTACCTGTGACAACATCAGGAGATGATTCTAGGTCTTGGCGACCCGTCAAAGCATTAATATAGTTTTGACAACTGGTTGAACTGGATGATGCACCTCTACCTCTACCTCTACCTGCCGATGTCTGAGAACCTTTCCCTGGAGGGTGCACTGATGATGAAGACCCAACTACAGATCCAGTCGGCTATGCTACGCCACTTCTGCCTCGTAGTGGACAGTCTCGCATCACATGACCGGGCTAACCACATGTGATGATGTTATTGGCATTAATGTTGTTGTTGTTGTGTTGGTTATTGGTATTGTGATTTCGGGCTAGGGATATAAACAAGGGAGATGCTGCTCGAATTTTAGTAGATCCAAACGGGGGTTTCATTTGAAAACTTAAACTAGGCATATGACAATAAGCCTAATAGTAGTATGATTTCTCTTGATTGTAGATTTACGAGCTCGGGAGAATAAACGCTAAGTAGTAGGAGTCTAAAAAGGTATGTTAAGGCTAGTCCCTTTCATTCCAAAGGCATGATTCCTTTCTTATGAACCCATATATGTTTTCCATAATGTCCTTATTCCCAAGAGCTAAAGATTCACGATTCTTAGAGTTCTTAGGATGCTAAACATGAGTATGTTTTATTGTCACATCCTAATCTCCCTAGGGTGTGATGGGCACCCGACCCTTACTTAGGGGCCGAGCGAACCCTCAGACCCTTAATGCACACATAATCTTCTTAGACTTTTAAATCGACTAAAGGTGAAATACATAGTACAGCTTTCAGAAATATTCTTTTTCATCGTTATTCTCAAATGAAACAAAACCTGTAAACATAACGGATTTGTAACATAATACAATAAAACACGTCGGCTGATGGAGCCGCTTAAAAAACTGACACTCTATACCCACGACTCTGTCTGCAAAGTCTCTAACTTTGAACAAAACATCACAGCACATATACTCTGACTCGGCAACACTCCAGGAGCAAATGGAGTTGCCACTCCAGCTGAAGCATCTCCTAGCAATGTCCTTTACTTATCTGGGTGTACCTGCGTGGCATGAAACGCAGCCCCCGAAAAAAAGGGGGTCAGTACGGAATATGTACTGAGTATGTAAAGCATGGAATACAGAAAACAGAACCATAATCGAAACAAACAGTACAAAAGTAAGTACATTTTCAGAATACCAAAATAGTATTTTCTTTTAGAATGAAAATCGTGTATACCGATGTCATGAGTCAGAAGAAGTACAGAGAATATGTAGATCATTCAGAGTGCCAAAATGCGTACTTTCAAAACATAGACCGTGCGTGCCAACATCGTATGTCATCATATACATATACACATAATTGATTCATATGTAACATAATAGTGCCGAGGAACGTACGGCCCGATCCATATACACATAACATATTAGTGCCGAGGTACATTCGACCCGATCCACAAATGTATTTGCTGCGGAACGTGCAGCCCGATCCATATACATATATTATATTGCTGTGGCACGTGCAGAAGGTTAGTACAGACAATAAGCACGATTTGAAGAATAACAAAACAACTTACTGGAGACACGAATCATGCATGCCAAGAACGGTATCCGGCCCCTTGTGGGACCCGGGGAACGTGGTGCCACCCTGCCTTTGGCGCCACACACATCATACTCCAGAAGGTTTGCTCCGCAATCTCCGTCACACATCATAAGATCAGAACATACATATACACATATATGGTTCGGTGAACCATTATCACATCATAACACCGTAACACATCATACTCCGGAATACATATATGGCACCCGGCCCTCAAGCAAGGGACCCGGCGAACCATGCGCACGATCTATACCGGCCTGGGACTCGGCGAACGATATAAGAGTAATATGTACGAGCAGAGTAATGAGAAACCATATGCACATAAATCAAGACTCGATGGATAAGTATACTTACCGACCCCTGAAGGCTCAGAAACAAGTTTGGGGTCAATCTGAATTAGTATAAGAAAGTTATGAACGTTTGAAGTACAGAACGTTCTACAAGCGTTTCAGAAGACATTTTTGAAAAATCAAGGCCATAATCATGTCAAGTACCTTTCGGATATCGTTATGGATCAATTCAATTAGAGTTTTTTGGGACCATATGCACATATCAAAACATATCAAAGACTCGATGGAATGATCGAACGTGCAAGCATTTGAAAATCAAAACTTTATTCATATCAATTATTTTCGAATGCCATTTGGAAACATATCAACAAACTTCGGACATCATAGATATACATCAAAACCATATGAGACAACTTATGGAAGTCAACAATATTAGCCATCCTAGCGGCTCTAAGAATAGGAAATTTCTTTGAAATCATACATATACGTCATTTGCTCGTTTCATAAAGATCATGCCAAAGGAAAGAAAGGGTAAGCCTTACATACCTGTTCGACCGCTTATAAGCTACACTTATTCGTCCAAGCTTGTAAGTCTACATTTAAAAGGAATTTATGCTAATGTTAGCCTTTTCGGCGCACATTTGTACCATATTTCAAATCATACTATTTTATATTCTGCCGAAAATCGGGCAGCATCTCCCCTGTTTATATGCCTAGCCCGAATTCTCAATTCAGCAACCAACAACAACAACAACAATACCAACATTACACATAATATTTCCAATACCAACATATGCCATAAAAAAGCCTACACATTATTTTCTAAATTCCTCAACCAACCAAATTTGCGATGTAACTATTTAATAATTTTATTTCCGTAAGGGAGTCGAAATTAGTACTAACAACATCAATAATGAAATCCTCCACATTCTACAAGTTGAATACAATTATTTTCATTCAAAATTCTCTTCAAATCTCATTCCATAATTCACAACGCCAACAAACGAATTTATCACACAATTTTCTCCGTTCTAGTTCGGTAGAACTCTAAATAAACTTATTAGCAATGAAAAGTAACCTTAATCTTTCCTCAAGTGTGCAGCCACCACGTCCACCCCCTTCTTTTTGGTTGATTTTTAGCTTAAATTGGAGGCAACGCAACGTAGAACACTTTTCTCTTCACGGGCTTCGGGATTCGGGGCTCAGATTTTGGTCAAAATTGATCTTTTCTCTGTAAGCTCTCTTCTCTCTTTTTCTTCTGGGTGTTTTGTTCTGAAAAATGAGGAGAAAATGTTGATATAGCACTTAAATAAACATGGGTCATGGGCCTAACCCGGTTGGGCCTGGATTGGGCCTAGCCCACTGACCTTTCTGCCTTAAAATGTCCATATATCCTTATCCCGACGTCTCCTGTGGACCCACGACCTATGGTTGGAAAGCTAATTCAATTATCTACAACTTCTATTTCTTGGTAGGTTTCCAAATTCCAAACTTATAATACCGTTAGTTTCCCCTCGAAGTCAGATCACCCGAAAACGTTACTTAAAAATATTTGTTTGGAGGACTTCCACTTTGATTTGGCTCAAGGGTCCTTCTTGAGTTGTTTTTTTACTTCACATGTGTGATTCATATAACTTGTCACGTGTTCCTAAAAAATCTCGATGTGTGGGCCCCACCTCCGCTTACGAATAATCCGACGTACAAAAAAATACGAAATATAATACTATCAACGTGAGTTTAAATTATGTAGTAACAACGTGATTTTCAATGTCTAAGGAAGCACGTGTCACGCTCAGGCTCTGAAATGCGGGGTATAACATCCTTCCCCTCTATGGAATATTCGTCCTCGAATGTTTAAACCAATTTCGTACTCTGTCCATAATCCCATTATCGGATCATCCTTCCTTTAATGCGATCATAATCGATACACTATGGCGTTTATTTTCTACGGCTTGATTATTTAGTTGTCCAGCTCGCGCTGTTTTGTGGCCTCCCTTTACTGGGTGATCATACCACAATCAGCATCGTAGTTATTCCAATATCTCGTCAATCTTTGCCCCCTTCATTGGAATATCGTTCAATTCCTTTTATTCTTCACGAATTATTTTCAGTCCAATCTTAAAAGACACCCTTCAATCACTCTATTCCTTTCATCGATTCACTTGATGTCCGTACTAAAATGTATAATGATAACAGCTATATCATTTTCATATAACTTCCACTTTTGTCTTAGGGTCTATACGTGTCATATCTTGGGACTCATCGTTTCGATCTCTACACTTATGCTTTCCTTACTTGCTTCCCCCCTTTTAGGGTCTTAGTTATATCCTTCGCAAATCCATTGCCTCACCTCCAATCTTGAATTCATGTACTCCTTTCCTCGATTTTTTTTTTTGCATCACATTCATTCCATTTCCCATTTTGACTGTATCATATTCATTCCATTTCCCAAAATTTATAGTTGCAATAATTCACATGCGACGTCTTAACATACTCATCTTACAGTAGCGTAGCTCAGCAGTACCGCCAACGTAGCAATCCAAATGAGGTTGTATTTTGCTTAGCTCAACCGTTTACTATGAGTCAATATTTACCTTCGCTCCAATTATCAACTCCATCCCATAGGGATGCTCAAAATAATGGTATATCTAACCGTCTGTACCATTCATGTAGTGTCACTTATGCCATCCTTCAATAGTCAGCATTCACTGGTAGCGTCACCTTCCCCTTTTCTTTCCATCTCAAGTTATTTCTGTCTTTCCTGTAATCGACTCACAGTAACTGTAAATGCATTTTCCTTAAGCCGCCATCTGTCTTATCAAGGATCTAAGTCTTATGCGCAACTAGGACCCCTTGTATATCATAATCTACTATCCTTGTGTTGTACTCAACACTGATTTCAAGGACAATCATAATCATATCTTTACTTGTCACTGATGATATCCTTACTTTATCGCCTTATTATCATATGGGGAACTCGCAACTCATAGCCACATACTTCTTTCCGCTTATTCCTTTAGGTAATTTACTTGTTATGTCTTAGTATAGGGTATCCGTAGAAGGCGCATCCCCTTTTTCCCATAATACGGCTACTTCATAACTTGTGTACTTCGCATGTTCCCCTTTTTTTCTATACCCATACTTACTTCGTTTTATAATTAATCCTTTGTTCCTCGCACAAGGAACCTTATTCTTAACGCAGTACCGCTTTGCCTTCCAAAATATATTACTTCTATACAATCCATTCTTCGCTTCCAACCCTTATCCTACTCATTCCCTCTCATCCTTATTATGCTGATCCTTTTCCTACCAAGGTCTCATAAACTTTCCTATCCACTGCTTCATGGCTCGCTTATTGGTTTCGCACTTGCATTCACTCTCTATTCATGTAGGACATGTCACCTATTTAGTCGTCTCTTCGCTATACTTTATTTACTTTGCATTATAGTTCTTGCTACGTTCTCGCCTTTAATTGGAATACTTATAAGGGCATCCATTTCCGACGCTTACTTTTCCGGTTCCCATTTTGACATATCTCTGTCTTTTATGACTAACAACGTTATTAACCTTTTCTAATTTATTGTGCCGATTCATCACCCTCGTTCTTTCCTCGATGCGTAATCGGGTTTCTACCGCTAAGTCGTTACAGTATCCTTCTTACTCCTATGGTTAAAGATTTCCAATTATTTTTCTCCCAAACGTTCTCTTCTTCCTTCGACTAACCCATTAGTATACCTTTCTACTTTCATCCTCAACCCTTCTTGGGTTTCTTCTTACTTGAGCACCTTTCCTCTTCTTGTTATTTGCCGTATCGGTTCTTTAGTTCGTAAGATATTCCTTTAACGCGCAAATCCGTCTTATTCCTAAGTCATCTTTTCAGGAAAGCACTTCCATGTCCGAGGTAACCACATTAATATGGCTACACATTTATTCCTTTATATACCTTTCAAGGGCCCAAATTTTCTAACATCGTCACAAGGATTTATCATTCTTTCTCTTACTTCACATTCCTTGTCGTAGTCACTATTTCTTTAGCCTCACTTATTGAAATTAGTTCTCGCATCTCACGCATTCCTCTTGTTCTATATTACCACACTTTACCCTTTTTAGGTACCTACCTTTGAACTTTTATCCAAATAGTCTCGTACTTTGCCGGTAATTCCTCTTGGGGCTTCACTCACTGAGGTTTCCTACGTTTCATTTTTTTTTCCGATACTTTGATCTGTTTATTTCCTAGCTACTCACTCACTTTATTTTCCAATATCGTTGTATTAAAATTTCCAATCTTAACCTGTAGTAAAAATAATAGCAGCTTATCTTGTAACACTCGTACCGTCTATATTTCTTTTTTACTCGAACTTCGGTACCTTTACTTGATTAATGCCTTCTTTACCGTAGCGCCGGTTGCTGGGACTCACGTGTCCACCGATACGATCACATATGAAATATCATATGCCTTCATATATGCATACATATAATTACTATCATCTAGCCCGCAAAATACCTCCAAACGCTATTCAAGCCTATCCAAATTTCAGAACTATGACGCACTTTCTGTCTCTTCTCCAGTCTAGTCTGTCTCGTCCTACGTGGCCTTTTATGTTCTTCAACCATCCCGTATACTCTAGTTTCCCCTTAGGCCACTCTAGCTTTTACTTATCTCTTATATCTGAATTTACAGAACTTTAGTGCACTTCGCAGGGGGGTTACCCATCCTAAGATTTCCCTCACTTTAGCACGCTTAACCTCGTAACTTCGATGGAATTCGGTACCTCAATGCTGATATAATCACGCCCGCTTCCTCGCATGACCTTTATTAAATGCTCTAGAGCAAATTGAGGTCTTACAGATTTCGAGACATTTTCGTAACACGTCCTTTCTTTTGCAATTACTGTTTTACCCTTTTCGATCCTCAATATTCACTTTTCACTTATGTGTATACTACTTTTCATCCTAAATTCCTAGATTCCCGATGGTAACAAATATACCTTCATTGCCGTTATTTATAAGTATCCGGATATCAGTCTGTTCGGATTCCCACTCACCATTCTTGTATAATAATTTATAGCAAAACTGATTATCGACTTTTTGAATCCCCCAACAGACCTTGTTCCTACTAAGCCTCGAATGTTATCCATTGCAATCCTTCGGACTGCTAATCGTCCTTCTCATAATTATCTTTCATGCTACGCCCAAACCCGTAGCTCCTCTAAAACATCACATCCCAGTAATTGTCTACTTACGATATTTCCCTTCCACACTTCCTTCTGTTAGGCGTACTTACCTAAGTGACCTGATCTTTGAACAATTCTAGCAGAATCTTCTTTTACAGTTCTTACTATTCAGAATCCACACACAACTAATACCAACAATGCCTCACAGGGCATACAGTCATACGACATATTCCAGCCACCCAGAGCTTCCAATTTCCAAGTAACAGATCAATTATATCAAGGCTTACCTCTATGACCTTCCATATCGTTACTCGCCTTCTTCCGTCGTATGTAAGGCTTATATAAGGAATTTCATTTTCCTATGACTTGGCTCTATCGCACGATCTGAGACAGAAAGAAGGTCAACAATCCCTAGATGCCCTGTAGCCTCTTGTTTATAAATGTGGCCGGCTTCACACCCATATACAGGACTCTACTGGACACGACTTTGCAAACAACCCCTAGGACAAACCTGCTCTGATACCACTTTGTCACACCCTAATCTCCCTAAGGTGTGATGGGCACCCGACCTTTACTAAGGGCCGAGCGAACCCTCAGACCCTTAATGCACACATAATCTTCTTAGACTTTTCAATCGAATAAAGGTGAAATACATAGTACAACTTTCAGAAATATTCTTTTTCATCGTTATTCTCAAATGAAACAAAACATGTAAACATAACGGATTTGTAACATAATACAATAAAACACGTCGGCTGATGGAGCCGCTTACAAAACTGACACTTTATACCCACGACTCTATCTGCAAAGTCTCTAACTTCGAACAAAACATCACAACACATATACTCTGACTCGACAACACTCCAGGAGCAAATGGAGTTGCCACTCCAGCTAAAGCATCTCTAAGCAATGTCCTTTACTTATCTGGGTGTACCTGCGTGGCATGAAACGCAGCCCCCGAAGAAAAGGGGGTCAGTACGGAATATGTACTGAGTATGTAAAGCATGGAATACTGAAAACAGAACCATAATCGAAACAAGCAGTACAAAAGTAAGTACATTTTCAGAATACCGAAATATTATTTTCTTTTAGAATGCAAATCGTGTATACCGATGTTATGAGTCAGAAGAAGTACAGAAAATAAGTAGATCATTCAGAGTGCCAAAATGCGTACTTTCCAAACACAGACCGTGTGTGCCAACATCGTATGTCATCATATACATATACACATAATTGATTCATATGTAACATAATAGTGCCGAGGAATGTACGACCCGATCCATATACACATAACATATTAGTGCCGAGGTACGTTCGGCCCGATCCACAAATGTATTTGTTGCGGAACGTTCAGCCCAATCCATATACATATATTATATTGTTGTGGCACGTGCAGAAGGTTAGTACAGACAATAAGCACTGTCACGACCCAGCTAGGGGCCGCGACGGGTACCCGGAGCTAGTTACCGAGCACCGCTCACTCTACTACTTATCTTGCTCATTTAATACTCTTTTATCAAATTTACATACCAATTGTAGGAAAATCATATTTAATCAAAACATAAATACTTTATATACATTTGCCTCTTGGCCATCAAAATAATATACATACATATGAAAACATCTTGTGAGACCATCTAACCCACACTGCGTATCTACGAGCCTCTACTAACATAATGAATACATGGACGGAACAAGACTCCGTCATGCCCAAAATATGCATATATGAATGTACATCAAAAGAAGAGCCATAAGCACCTCCGAACAATGGAGTGCTATCTATCAGCTGACAGCTACTGGGGACCTGGGCCAAGCTCTCCTCCCTGTCTACCTGTGGGCATGAACACAGCGTCCGAAGAAAGGACGCCAGTACGAATGTTGTACCGAGTATGAGAGGCATACATAATGAAAGGAAACATCAATAATATAAGGGTAACATCAACATGAGACATCTGGATCTGACTGATAATCATAAATGAAGTAATGCATGCTATCTTACTCATACTCATCATCATGACATGTATGCATCATATGCAAGTTGCCCGTCCATGCCGGAATGGTCTGATAGTCAATAATATTAGCCCGTGTCCAGGCCTCCCGCGTCCGGGGTACCATCTCATGCCGCCCACTAGTGGTGTCTGCCCACGCCCGTAGGTCGTAGTGTATCCGTATCGCTGCCCGCCGAAGCGGTGTCTGCCCGGCCAACTAGGCCCAGTGTGAATGCAATCATGACATGCTTAACGTAAATACTCATAGTAATATGCTTATCATAAAATACTTATCTTATCATAATGCGTATATAAGACTCATGATCAGCTTTACTCTATCGGGGTGACGTAAGGTCGTGATCCCCCGATTACATTATGGAACCATCATGGACATTCTGCCTCACCTTGAAAGGACTAGTACATAAGGCGAGTGTAGGCAAGGAATAACATCATCATCATTCTAGTGTCATAATATCGTATAACTTATCTCATATAGACATTCATAAGTATAAGCTTTTAACTTCTTAGAATGTAAGAACTCATTAAAGGAATAGGGATTCAAGTCAAAAGATTCATGTCGTTAGAAAGAAGGACTAGCCTTACATACCTGGTCATTTAGCTAGACTATCGCTCACTTGCTCTCCTTCAATATTACGTCGTTACCTTCATAAGAGAATTTGGATCAACGTTAGTAACTAACTACAAGAACGCATCGCTAATTCTAGGAAAAGTCGGACAACGCTTCCTTCGTTTATACTACTTTTCTCATGATTTATCTCAACTTCCAACATTCATAACATTACTCATAATATCACAATCGACAATCGTCATTCACGTACATTTAGCAAAATCCACCATTTTCCTCCAATTTCCCCCATACTTAGCCTTATGACTCGTCTTTGCGTTTTCATGCATTTAATGCTTGATTCATGATATAAACATCGTTTATAATGTAATTGTACTCTCAACACTTCAACATTCATAATTCAATTCCACTATCATTCATTTATGTCACTATTCACTCAATAATGACCCACTCTCTATGTTCTTCTACATTTCAAGTGTCTAAGCTTTCCAACACTTCAAACAATATGGAATAATCATGAAACTTACCTTAGATGATGGTTGAACAATCCTTAAGTTGAAATACTTCACTTAGCCAAACCCTAGTTCCACCTTCCTTGGAATTTCTTCACTTAGATGATCCTTTATTGTGTTCTTACACTTGATTTCATGAATTTGGTGGTGTTGATCTTGATATCCCCTTTAATTCTCTTGAAGTCTTGTGGAGGAATTATTTGGAATGTTCTAGAGGTGTCTTGAGTTGTTGGATGAATAATGAAATAATATGAAGCCTAAGTCCCTTTTTAAAATCACAAAATCTGATCTTTAATGAATTCTTGTCGGGGTGAACAGTGGTCATAAACCACCATATACGGACCGTATTTTGATTTACGGTCCGTCCACTATGGTCGTATTTAACCATTTCAATGACAGAAAGTTTTGGCTGATGGACATGGTAGTTTACGACCTGGTTTACGGACCGTAAACCAGTTTACGGGCCATAAACTGGGTCGTATTTAACCATATCATCACTGGGCAGAACTTGAGATTTTTGGCCAGCTGAAGGACGATCGCACTACACGGTCCGTAAATCACTTTACGGGCCGTATAGTGCCATATACGACCACTGGACAGAAAATTTTCCGCGACTTTCTTATTTTCCAACAATTCTTAATTAGCCATTCCCGACTCAATAAAACATCATTCACTCAAATTTTCATCATTCCACTCATCATACAAGTACGGAGAAATTTCCGAGGTGTAACAAGCACGATGTGCAGAATAACAAAACAACTTACTGGAGACACGAATCATGCATGCCAAGAACGGTATCCGGCCCCTTGTGGGACCCGGAGAACGTGGTGCCACCCTGCCTTTGGCGCCACACACATCATACTCCAGAAGGTTTGCTCCGTAATGTCCGTCACACATCATAAGATCAGAACATACATATACACATATATGGTTCAGCAAACCATTAACACATCATAACACCGTAACACATCATACTCCGGAATACATATATGGCACCCGACCCTCAAGCAAGGGACCCGACGAACTATGCGCACGATCTATACCGGTCCGGGACTCGGCGAACGATATAAGAGTAATATGCACGAGCAGAGTAATGAGAAACCATATGCACATAAATCAAGACTCAATGGATAAGTATACTTACCGACCCCTGAAGGCTCAGAAACAAGTTTCGGGTCAATCTGAATTAGTATAAGAAAGTTATGAACGTTTGAAGTACAGAACGTTCTACAAGCGTTTCAGAAGCCATTTTTGGAAAATCAAGGCCATAATCATGTCAAGTACCTTTCGGATATCATTATGGATCAATTCAATTAGAGTTTTTTGGGACCATATTCACATATCAAAACATATCAAAGACTCGATGGAATGATCGAACGTGCTAGTATTTGAAAATCAAAACTTTATTCATATCAATTATTTTCGAATGCCATTTGGAAACATATCAACAAACTTCAGACATCATAGATATACATCAAAACCATATGAGACAACTTATGGAAGTCAAAAATATTAGCCATCCTAGTGGCTCTAAGAATAGGAAATTTCTTTGAAATCATACATATACGTCATTTGCTCGTTTCATAAAGATCATGCCAAAGGAAAGAAAGGGTAAGCCTTACATACCTGTTCGACCGCTTATAAGCTACGCTTATTGGTCCAAGCTTGTAAGTCTACATTTAAAAGGAATTTATGCTAATGTTAGCCTTTTCGTCGCACATTTCTACCATATTTCAAATCATACTATTTTATATTCTACCGAAAATCGGGCAGCATCTCCCCTGTTTATATGCCTAGCCCGAATTCTCAATTCAGCAACCAACAACAACAACAACAATACCAACATTACTCATAATATTTCCAATACCAACGTATGCCATAAAACAGCCCACACATTATTTTCTAAATTCCTCAACCAACCAAATTTGCTATATAACTATTTAATAATTTTATTTCCGTAAGGGAGTCGAAATTAATACTAACAACATAAATAATGACATCCTCCACATTCTACAATTTGAATATATTTATTTTCATTCAAAATTCTCTTCAAATCTCATTCCATAATTCACAACGCCAACAAACGAATTTATCACACTATTTTCTCTGTTCTAGTTCGGTAGAACTCTAAATAAACTTATTAGCAATGAAAAGTAACCTTAATATCACCTTAAGTCAAAATTGATCTTTTCTCTCTAAGCTCTCTTCTCTCTTTTTCTCCAGAATTTTCTGGGTGTTTTGTTCTGAAAAATGAGGAGAAAAGGCTGATATATCACTTAAATAAACATGGGTCATGGGCCTAACCCGGTTGGGCCTGGATTGGACCTAGCCCACTGACCTTTCTGCCTTAAAACGTCAATATCTCCTTAGCCCGACGTCTCCTGTGGACCCACGACCTATGGTTTGAAATCTAATTAAATTATCTACAACTTCTATTTCTTGGTATTTTTCAAAATTCCAAACTTATAATACCGTGTTTTGCCCCTCGAAGTCAGATCACCCGAAAACGTTACTTAAAAATATTTGTTTGGAGGACTTCCACTTTTATTTGGCTCAAGGGTCCTTCTTGAGTTGTGTTTAACTTCACATGTGTGATTCATATAACTTGTCACGTGTTCCAAAAAAATCTCGATGTGTGGGCCCCACCTATTCTTACGAATAATCCGACGTACAAAAAAATACGAAATATAATACTATCAACATGAGTTTAAATTATGTAGTAACAATGTGATTGTCAATGTCTAAGGAAGCACGTGTCACGCTCAGGCTCTGAAATGCGGGGTATAACATTTATGATGATAATGATGATCCTATTTCTATAAGTTTTAAAGCTTATGGTTTTAATGCTATCATGGGATTATTGAGTATATTTCATGATGTCCTTGAGCTTACTCATTGTTGTTGATCTCACCTCATGATAATAATTCCTTCGGGGTGAGATATAGCGATGATGATTGTTCCATAATATAAATCGGAGGTTACCAACCTTACGTCACTCTGATAGAGTGTATCTTTTTATTGGGTTCTCATGCATGCTTATATTTATGTATGATTACACCGTGCCTATTTTGCCGGGCAGACACCACTTCGGTGGGCGGCTTATGGATATGATAATAACACCGTGCCTATATGGTCGGGAAGTCACCACCAGTGGGTGGCGTGAGATGATTACCTCGGATGCGAGAGGCCTAGACGTGGGCTAATGATGATATTATGTTATGTATGTATGAAAAATGTTTTTCTTAAAAGGCTAAGCATGCATGGTATTCTCCTTAAGAGGCAATGATATATGTAGGTTATCTTTATCTCATGTTATGTTCAGTATCTATTACTATGTTGCTATTCATGTCTTACATACTCAGCACATTACTCGTACTGACGTCCTTTCTTGTGGACGCTGCATTCATGCCCGCAGGTTCAGATAGTTAGCCAGACAATCCAGCCCTGTAGGACCTCCACTCAGCTGCAGTCAGTGCGCTCCATTTCGTTCGGAGCTGCAGCCCTTTTTGGTATGCTATCTTGGCATGTAGATATATGGGTACGACGGGGCCTTAGCTTGTATTTCCTACAGTTCATATGACATAGAGGTCTGTAGACAGTGGCATATGGTCGGGGTGTCATGTAGCTTTGTCCCCTCTTATTTTGGTGTACAACATATGTAGCGGCCTAGTCGGCCCGCATTGTTATCCTTAGCACGTTTATTTATATATATATGCATGTGTTATGAGTTTTTGATGCAGGTTTTATTGGATTAATTCTACAGAAGATGGTACAGCTCAGTTGTAAGCTATATATAGGCCACCAGGTTACTCAGTGAGATACAAGTACGAGTTTAGGGGTGCTTGGTCAGTAGTGGTCGGGTACTCGTCACGGCTCATCGGATTGGGTCGTGACAAATACTCAGCATTGTCGAGCTCTGAATGAGAATATACCAGAATGTCATCGATAGATATAATCACGAACACATCTATGAAAGGAAGTAATACCGTGTTCATTAGGTCCATGAAAGCTGCTTGGGGATTCGTCAGCCCAAAGGACATTACTAGGAATTCAAAGTGCCATATCTTTTTCTGAAAGCCTTCTTTGTAATATATTTGTCTTTAACCCTTACCGGATGATAGCCAGATCTTAGGTCTATTTTTGAAAAGCATTTGGCACCCTGCAGCTGGTCAAATATATCATCAATTCTGTGGAGGGGATATTTATTCTTGATAGTGACTTTGTTCAGCTACCAATAACCAGTACACAATCGTAACGATCTGTCCTTACACACAAATAATATCAGCGCACCCCACAGTGAAATACTGGGCCTAATGAAGCCCTTCTCCAATAAATCTTGCAACTGCACCGTTAATTCCCTTAGCTCAACAGGAGGCATACGATAAGGGGGAATGGATATGGGTTGCGTTCCCGGGAGCACATCTGTTATATCCCGTATTTTTGAACGTCAGATTAATTGCTGAGGTGGGACCCACACATCGAGATTTTTTTGGGACATTTGAAAATTCAAATGAATCACATATGAGAAGTTAAACACAACTCAAGAAGAACCCTTGGGCCAAATCAAAGTGGAAGTCCTCCAAACGAATATTTTTAAGAAAACGTTTTTGGGTGATCTGACTTCAAGGGGCAAAAACGGTATTATAAGTTTGGAATTTGGAAAAGTATCAAGATATAGAAGTTGTAGATAATTGAATTAGCTTTCCAACCATAGGTCGTGGGTGCCCAGGTGACGTCGGTACAAGGAGATATGAACGTTTTAAGGTCGAAAGGTCAGTGGGCTAGGCCCAACTCGGGACCAACCGGGTTGGCCCAAAAAAATCAAAAAATAATAATAAGGCCCAAATTTGTGAGGGATGGCCGGCCACCATGGCCCAAGCCCATGATTTTATTAATTATCCATGTGATAATTAATATAAAGGATCAATTAATGAGTCATATCTCATTAGAAACTTCAAGAACACTTGAGAAAAAGGAAAGAAGGAGAAATCTCCAAGGCCATTTCGGCCAAGTGCAAAAATTGACAAGAAAATTGACAAAAATTTCTTCAAAAATTATTTTCTACCAATTAAAGGATTCCTAGCAAGGTGGAGTGGTCTTTGGAGCAAGAAAAATTCATATTCTAGCAAGTTGCAAGACTTAGCTAAGTGAAAGATCAAGGAAGAAGGTAAGAACTTATTCTTTACATGTTATGGATATTTTTGCATGTTGTAGTGTGCAAAAGTGAGTGAAATTCATGAATAGCAAGAATATAGTTGTGTGGCGGTGAGTTGTATATCACATGTATAGCCGTGTATATTTGGTGAATCATGAATGCATGGTGAGCAAGTTTTATTTAGTATGTTGGTTGTTGTGTTGTTGATTTTATATTGCAAACAAAAGCCTAATGAGCTTAGTGAAGTATTAGTAGTTGGAGGCTTGTCTTGGAAGATTATGTAAATTGAATATTATGTTCTTACATGTATGGAAGATAATGATATTAGTATGGTGTTGTTGGAATATATATTATAAGGTTGTTATTGTTTTCATTGGAGTTGGAAGGTTTTGAAAGAAGTAGTAAGTTGATTAAGTTGTTATAATGTATCTTGGATTGAATATGGAAATTGTTAGTGTGGTTGAGATATGTTAATAGTTTGGCCGGGTTTGAATTCCCGGGTTGTTGTTGATTGAAAACTTGCTAGGTAAATGTTGAGGATGGTGTATTTACAGAGGAAATGCTGCCGAAATTTCGGTAGCCAAGTGTTTCCTTAAGATTCTAACTCTAAGTACCCTAATGAAAGTTTGGGTAAATGTGACCAAATCGCAGATTTTGGCGGATTTGCAGCTTGAATTCGGAATAGCAAAAGAAGCGGAAAGAGGTATGTAAGGATTCACCCTTCTTTCTATGGCATGTCTTAGTTGAAATAAGTTGGGTACGAGCCTCGGGGACAACTCGGTTCCCCGGAATCCGCACCTAAAGTTTTCCACTTTTTGTTCAATAGAATTGAACTAGAAAGTGTGCCAATTGTTGGAAAAACCTCCTACACCCTTAGAACTTGTATAAATGGGACCCGATTACCCTAAGACCCTCACAAGTAATGCTATGACACGTAACATACGTAAATCGTATACGCTACCTCATCCGGCCCGAGGTGGGCCCGCTACTCTCGGATTTTTCCTTACAGTCTTGCTTGACTTACTTGAAGTGAATCCAAAGGGAACCTTTGATCCCGATTTCGTTACCAAATGATAAATACTATGACTCCTCTAACGAGGGCACTTCCATGACGATAATGATAACAATGATGTTAGATAAGAGAATATGCCTATGATACGTACTACCGGAACGACTCTATGACTAAGATGACTAAGCTAAGTATCTTATGTAAACATGAAAATGATAAACTAATTTTTGAATATTATTTATATTTCCTAGCTATGACTTTATTTTCTAAAAGATTTCAAAGTCTATGAACTGTCATCTATGATGCCCCGATTTCATTCTACGTTTACTTTAATATTATTCCCCGTTGATAGTCTCACCTTAAAATACTCGTTCCTTCAAGGTGAGACAAAGCGATCACGAGTGTTCTATAATATAATTGGAGGTCACCGACCTTACGTCACTCCGATAACTACATGATTCTTCTTTGGGCTTTCCTGCGTGCCTATGAGACATATGTATATAGGATACGTAAATGCATATAAGACATGTAAATGTATGTAAGATATGTGTATATATTTTTAAAATATGCACATGACGAAAGAGCTAGAGCGCTATAGACGCTGATACATGCACATGACACACGTATATGTATATGATAAAAGAGCTAGAGCGCTATAGACGCTGATACATGCACATGACACACGTATATGTATATGATAAAAGAGCTAGAGCGCTATAGACGTTGATATATGTACATGATATATGCATATGTATACGGGGGAAATGGAGGTAAGGGTAGAGCGTTATGAACGCATATCCACCTGATCAGTTGGCATTACATGATATGATATCGTCCCGGACGCGGGATGTGTATATTTATGGTTAAATGGATCGGCTGCCGACGCCTCGGCAATATGAGATGTCCTATTTTATATGTATATGTATATGAACAAGGAAAGATTCTTAAAGGAAAGCTAAGTACGCATAGCACCTGCCAAGGGTATATATATATACAGGTTATGTTTCTATCCCAGGACATGTGTTGTAACTCTCTTATGTCATTATACATGATTCATATTTTCTGTATATTACTATTCATGCCTTACATACTCGGTACACTATTCGTACTGACGTCCCTTCTTGTGGACGCTGCGTTTCATGCCGCGCAGGTCAGCAGACAGGCGGATTTGATACTTAGAAGCTCTACCGGCAGTGTTGACAGTGCTCCAGTTATTCCGGAGCCTCACTTCCTTGGTACTATTTTGTGTATATATATTCGGGCACGGCAGTACTCAGCCCTTTCTATGTATAAGTGTACTACGCCTAGAGGCTCGTAGACAGATATGTACAGTCAGTCAGGTACAGTTAGATATATGGTGTTCTAGCATGTTAATGTTGTTGTAGAAAGTGATAATGAAGTTGACTAGTCTATGCTCATAATGATGCTGCTAATGTTCAAAAACAAAAATATGGCACAGTTCATATGGCCTGCTAAGAGGAAAAAGTAAAAGGATAAGCAAGGGGTGCTCGGTACAAGTATCGGGTACTCGTCACGGCCCCTAGTCGGGTCGTGACAACATCAATAGCAAACTCGACCTCCCTCTCAGGAGGAAGGCCTGGAAGTTCATCAGGGAATTCATTTAACACTGGAACTGATTGGAGGGTTGGCTGTTCAGCATCCCCATCTCTGACTAGCACCAGATGATATATATAGCCTTTGGAGATCATCCTCCATGACTTAAGGTAAGAAATAAACCTACCCTTCAGCGCTGGAGTATTGCCCCACTATTCAGGATCGATTTACTCGAAAATGGAAACCTAGCAATCTTAGTGCAGCATTCAACAATGGCATAGCACATGTTAACCAATCCATGCCCATAATAGTATCGAATCAACCATTTCTAATTTCTCCAAATCCGCAGAAGTGTTGCGGTCACACACTGTCACCGTACAGTCCCTATAAATTCGTCTTGCGATAACAGGCTCCCCTACTTGGGTAGAATATTACACCTCGCACTTTCAGAGCATGAGCATGCCAAGTATTTAGCCGTATTAATGGAGTATCAGAGAAGTCCTGTGTAGTTTTGAGAGGTACAAGCAATGGGAAGTACGTAACAAATGAAGTAAAGGATGAATTATGATCTCGTAAGTTGTAACCGGGAAGGACAACCTTGGAACCAAAGGACATGACCCTTATCAAGTATAATTAATGATAAATATCATGTATGAAATTTTTTGGAAGATTCCGGGATCAAGCAAATCGAAGAAAATAAGTTTGTCGAAAATTTAGAAAAATTTGGCAGAATTTTGGATAGAAATTTTGGGTCAAATTCAGAGAGGTATATCTCCTGGGATATCAGGAATTTTGAGGTGTTTCAAGAGCCTAAAATGAAGTTAATCGAGTTCAGTTTCCAACGCAACAAACCGTTCGTCAATACAACATCGGAGTAGGGAGTTGTGGGCCTTTTAAAACGGACTGCCAGAAGCCTGCGGAAATTCTAGAAACTACTTAAAAAGCCCACCAATTTCGGCACATCAGCCCAAACCGAATTGGACTACTATATATACCCCCTTAAGTCACCTAAACCACCTCATTTTTCACCATTTCTCATCTCCATACTTCTCTAGAAGCCCCCACAACATTGATCCAATATTCTTACACCAATATAGTAAATTTAGGAATTTTTACATTAAATTAAGCTCGGGTTTGTAAGATTAACAATGAACCTTGATGAATCAAAGAAGGGCCACGACTTTGGGGCTCATATTTTCACCCAAACCGAACCTTCTAGACCCTATGAGTTCTCTCCAACACTCCAAACCATTCTAAATCAAATGAAGAGAAGATCAAGCCATAAAATCCTTAACTAGTTCATGGAAGGAGCTTGTTCGTACTTCTAATTGAAGTTGTGGTGGATAAGCTTTAGGGTGAATTGTGTAAGATGAAGTTTTTCAAGTTATAGGCTATGTTTTTAATCTTGATTTTGATATTAAGTCATTTCTTTGAGGATTTTAATGGTTTAACGTAAGGTAAAATATGGCTTAAAGATTGTAGATATATGTTGTTGTTGTTGGCTTATGGACTGATTTTCGAAGGAAGTTTCGGACGGATTTGTATACGTTTGTCATGTAATATATTTATTACGTTATGGTTGATGTTGTTAATGATGTTTGGGAGTTGTTTTGGAATTTGGAGGAAGTAGATAATACAGGGGAGATGCTGCCCAAATTTCGGTAGATTCTAAGAGGATTTAATTTGAAGGCTTAAGACAGCCATATGATCATAAGCCTAACAGTAGTATGAATTTTCTTTGATGTAGATTTACAAGCTTGGGAGGATCAGCTATAAGTAGTAAAGAGACCAGAGAGGTACGTTACGACTTTCCCTTTCTTTCTAAAGGCATGATTCTTTTCTTATGAATCCACACATGCTTTCCATAACATGCTTATTCCCAAAAAACTAGACGTTCATGATTCTCAAAGTTCTTATGATGCCAAATATAGATGTGTTCTATGATGATAATGATAATGGTGATGATCCCATTTTTTGAGATTCCAAAGCTTATGAATTTAATGCTATTATGAGATAATTGAGCTTATTTCATGATTTTCTTAATTTTATTCACTATTGTTTATCTCACCTCATAATACTTGTTCCTTCGAGGTGAGATATAGCAATGATGACTATTCCATTTCTAATGCTATGCAAGTTCATCATTCTTGATACTCTCATGACACTATTGATCTCATTCTACGATAGTTGATCCTCTAAGGAAAGATATACTGATAATGATAGTGATGATGATGATGTGCTTTTATTTATGTACTCTTATGTATGTGTGTGTGTGTATATATATATATATATATATATATATAGTCATGTGTGACAACACACCTATTATGATGGGGTACCGATATTACCGAGTCCTATTATGGCCGGGTACCGATATTACCGAGTCCTCTTATGGCCGGGTACCATCATTATAGAGTCCTACTATGGCTTGGTACCGACATTACCCAGTCATATTAAGGCCGGGTACCGATATTACTAAGCCTTACTCTAGTCGGGTACTAATATTGTATTGGTATGTAGGTGGATATAGGCAATGTTTCTTATAGAAAAAAGGTTAAGTAAGTATGACGAATGTCTTAAAAGGTATCATGAGGTATAAATGGTTCTTTTATCTTACGCTATTTGTCACGACCCGACTAGGGGCCATGACGAGCACCCGGGGCTAACCACTGAGCACCGCTCATTCTATTACTCATCATACTCATCAAGTGTTCATTCACTAATCTTAAGCTCATAATCATAGGAAAACCATTTTTCATTTGGAAACATAATTACCTTTACAGACATAAGCCCTTCGGCTATCAAAACAATATACATACAATAATAACATCGTAAGACCATGCTACCCACACATACGTATCTGCGACCCTCGACTAAAATACTAGACATATGGACGGGACAGGACCCCGTCGTGCCTAAAACATATATATACACTAAACAGTAAATCAATGGCACCTCCGGAATAATGGAGTGCTCTCAAAAGTCTGCTTATCAGCTTCAATAAATCTGGGTCGCCTCCCTTTCTACCTGTGTCCAAAGAAAACGAATGTCAGTATGAATATTGTACTGAGTATATACGGCATGAATGAAATAAACATAATAGAGAAGTCATAAGACATAAGATGTAGATATAACCAGCGTAACTTTTAAGGGTGGATGCCTTTCATGCCTATATCATATATATAATCATAGTACATGTATCATCATAGCGCATACATCATCATATCATATATATGTATCTTATTACTGTATCTCTACATACACATTAAAAATTATCTGTATTCGTCCACATAGTGGCTCGACAATATCACATACATGTCCTTCGGGCTTTTCATACATTTGAATACATAGTAGTATCATACCCGACCGTATAGGTTCGGTATCTTACATACCCAGCTATAATAAAGCTTGGTGTTATGCGTACCTGGCCCTACCAAGGCTCAGTGTTGTCCATACCCGGCCCTACAAGGCTCAGTGGCACCCGTACCTGGCCCTACCAAGGCTCAGTGGTATCCGTAGGCCCTACCAAGGCACAGTGGTATCCGTACCTGGCCCTACCAAGGCTCAGTGGTATCCGTACCTGGCCCTACCAAGGCTCAGTGGTATCCGTACCTGGCCCTACCAAGGCTCAGTGGTATCCGTACCTGGCCCTACCAAGGCTTAGTGGTATCCTGTCACGACCCGACCAGGGGCCATGACGGGTACCCGGGGCTATCCACCGAGCACCGCTCATTCAGCTACTTATCATACTCGTTAAGCATTCATTTATCAAATTCATACTCAAATCGTAGAAAAATTCATTTTTTATTTGAAAATATAATTACCTTTATATACATAAGCCCTTCGGCTATCAAAATAATACACACATACATATATACATATATATACGCTTATCGAAAGCGTGAGACCATACTACCCACACATACGTATCTACTAGCCTGTACTATAAAACTAGACATATGAAGGGACAGGACCCCGTCGTGCCCAAAACATACATGTACATAAAATGATAAATCAATGGCACCTCCGGAATAATGGAGTGCTTTCAAAACTCTGCTTATCGGCTTCTATAAATCTGGGTCGCCTCCCTGTCTACTTGTGGGCATGAACACAGCGTCCAAAGAAAACGGACGTCAGCACGAATATTGTATTGAGTATGTAAGGCATGAATGAGATGAACATAATAGAGAATCATAAGACATGAGGTGAAGACATTACCTGCGAAACTTTTAAAGGATGATACCTTTCATGCCTATATCATATATTATCACGGTACACGTATCATCATAGCGCATACATCATCGTATCATACATGTATCATAACACCGTATCTGCTCATACACATTAATGTTATCCGCATTTGGCCACGTAGTGGCCCGACAATATCACATACATATTTTTTGGGCTTTTCCTACATATATCATATACCTATCTATATCATATACATATCCATATCGTGTACATATTCATATATCATATACATATTTATATCATATACATACCTGGCCAACCAAGGCTTCAGGGTGACACATACCTGGCCCTACAAAGGCTTCAGGGTTATACATACCTGGCCCTACCAAGGGTTCAGGGTTATCCGTACCCAACTGCAGAGGTGCGCGCGTGTTACATAAATATATACATATTCATATACATTCTACCCGGCCATATAAGCTCGAGGTTTCATAATAGCCATACATAGGCACATATATACATAAAAGCCCATAAATATCTTTAGTGTCATCACTATTATCATCGTCATCATTATCATCTTCACTATCAACATAGTCATTATTATCATCACATATATCTCATAAACTTATCATAACTTTTCATAGAACATACATTTGAATTTAAAGACAATCTATGAGAATCGCATCGTATTTGTAGCATGAACTTTGTAATAATATCGCATAATAGTGTTCATAAACTCTAACTTAGGCTCATCATTACTATCATCGTATCTATGGCATATCTCCTACCTTAATCTCATATGGAACCCCTTATGAACATATGCTCGTAAATTTCGGAACATTGGTCATAGGACATGTATTAGAGCTTATAGTCAATCTACAACAATGTCGGGGTGACATAAGGTCGAGAGCCCCCGATTCCATTATGGAGCATTCATAAGCATTATGCCTCACCTTGAAGGAATTAACATATAAGGTGAGTGTAGTCAATGAACAACATCAATAGATCGTAATATGGATCATTAGCCTTGTAGAACCATAATATTATAGGCCTTAGAATCTCTAGACTTAGACTCATCATCATCATTATCGCATTCGTAACATACCTCTTATCTTATGCCATATGGCTATTCATGAACATAGGCTCTTAGTTTTCCGGGAAGTAGGAAAGTCATGAAGAGGTGAGGAAAATATTATCATAGGAATCATATAAGGATCATTAGCTTCGTAGGAATATCATATCATGAGGTTTATGACTTCTATACTTAGATTCATCATCGGTATTGTCATGTTCGTAACGTATCTCTTTTCTTTATCTCATATGAAGTTCTTTATACTCGTAGATTCATAGTTCCCAATATGTAGGAAAATCATAAAGAGATAGGAGGATTCATACCATAAGATTCATGCCTTTGAAAGAAAGAACTAGCCTTACATACCTCTTTCGTTTAACAATTTCTATCGCTTGGTTGTTCTCCCTCAATGCTCACGTTTCTACCTTCAAGGGAATTCACATTCACCTTAGCTAATCAATTACATGAACGTGCTTACTAAAGCTAGAGAAAATTGGGCAGCATTTCCTTTGTTTATACAACCTTTCCCATATTGTATATCAACTCCCAAACATTCATAATAACGTTCACAATATCATAACCAGCAATCTTCATTCATCTACATTACCCTCTTTTCACAATTCCACTTCAATTCATCCATAATCATGGTCATAGTATACTAGTACGTTTTCTTGCATACAATACCTATCCCGTTTCCTCAATATCATTTATAACATACTTATAATCACAACATATCAAAATTCATAACTCATTCCAAACTACTACTCAAAATCTCATTATTCTCATGTTTATGACCCATTTCCTATATCCTTCTACAATCCAAGTGTTTCAACTTTCAAAGACCTTTAAACAACCTGTAAATACCATAAAACTTACCTTAGATGGTGTAGGAATGAACCTTGAGTGCAAACACTTCACTTGAACAAAACCCTAGTTTCACCTTCACTTGGATTCCTTGCCTTAAATGAACTTTAATGGATTTATTACACTTGATTTCCTTGGTTGATGTAATTGATCACAAATACCCCTTGAATTCTTGTTGGAGAAGTGTAGAGAGATGTTTTAGAGAGTAGTGGTGTGAAGGGAAAATGAAATGAAATGAAACTTGAACACTTATTAAATACACAAATCTGTCCCGACACATTTATACGGACACACATACGGTCCGTACAATTTATACGGTCCGTATGTGTGACCGTATAATGGTTCCAGTGGAGTCTCTTCTCTGGACAGGTTATACGGCCATACCTACGGTCCGTATCTTTTGTACTGTCCGTATAATGGACCGTAAAATCTACAGTTTTCCGAAAATCATTTTCGTCGACTCGTTTGATCTCCAATCCTTATGGAACCTTCTTGACACTTGTTTATCACTTCATTAACAATCTAGGGGACGTTATACATCTTCTCCAAAGCATCATTAAGTCATTGTTAATTCGTTATTCGTAAATCCTTTCCGATACATCTCGTATGTCTTGCCTCCTCTTGGCAACTTTCTTCTCTTACTTCGAATGTCTTTGAAATCTCATTTAGAATCATCAATTGTTATTTCTTACTCATCAAAACATCGAATACGTCGCGCCCTTCGTCAGTCTACTCACTGTGCATGAACGGAAATTTTTTCGAGGTGTAACATATCTGTACCCAACTGCAGTGGTGCGCGCGCATTATATATATATATTCTACCCGGCCATATAAGCTCGGGGTTTCATAATAGCCATTTATAGGCACATATACATAAAAGCCCATAAACATCTTTAGCGTCATCACTATTATCATCGTCATCATTATCATTATCATTATCATTATCATGTATTCGTAAAATAGTTACCATAAACTTAACATTATCATTAAACATACATCTCATACACTTATCATAACTTTCCATAGAGCATGCATTTGAATTTAAAGACAATCTATGAAAATCATATCATATTCGTAGCATGCACTTCATAAAAATATCGTATGATAGGCTTTATAATCTCTAAACTTAGGCTCATCATTGCCATTATCGTATCTATGTTACACCTCGGAAATTTCTCCATGAACGTACAATGAATAGACCAACGAAGAGTATGAGTGTACGATGATTTACTAAGAAGGGGGATGACTAATTATGAGTTTTGAAAATGCGAAAGTTGCAGATTTGCACTTCGGCCCAGTTGGTCGTAAAATAGAATACGGCTCGTAAAGTGGTTAACGGACTGTAAACTGCTATCGTCTTTCAACATTCCAAAACTTCAACTTTCTGCCAAATGTCTAAATGGTTAAATACGACTCAGAATATGGACCGTAAATCGAAATACGACCCGTAAACTGTGACCGTAAACCACCATGACCTCCAGAAAACCTTTCTGGTTCTGTTATGCTTAAATACGGTCGTGGAAGACGGACCGTAAACTAGAATACGGCCCGTAAACTGGGTTTACGGCCACTGTGCACTTCGACTACTGTTCATAAAAAAAATCAGATTTTAAGTTAAGTATAAGGGACCCTTTTTCATTCCATTTATTTCATTTTCACTCCACACTTCAAGAAACATCTAGAATACTCTCTAATATTCATCCACAAGAGAATCAAAGGAAAATCAAGATCAACAACACCAAATCCATGAAATCAAGAGTGTGAAACTCATCAAAGTTCATCTACACCAAGAAATTGCAAAGGAAGTAAAGTAGGGTTTTTGGTATAGAAGAGTGTAGACGAGTGGATTAAATTATTTATATGATGAAATACTTGGATTATAAAAGAGTGTAGTAAATGGGTCATAAAATGTGAATAGTGCCATAGTTGAATGATAGTTGGATTAAATTATGAATGTTGATGAGTTGGGAGTATAAATATGTTATAAATGACGTGTAGACCATGAAATAGGTGTGATGTATGAGAAAATGTGATGATGAGCTAAAACCCATAAATGTGGAGAAATTGGAGAAAAATGGTGGAATGTGGTAAATGTAGATAAATGACGATTGTTGATACGATATTGTGAGTGTTGGTGTGAATGTTTGGTAGTTGAAATGAAACATGAGAAAAGTAGTGGAAACAAAGGAAATGCTGCCTAATTTTCCCTAGAAATAGTAGCGCGTTCTTCTCGTAGATTGACTAACGATGGTACGAATTCTCTCTTGAAGGTAGAGACGTGACATCAAAGGAAATCAAGCAAATGATAGCATAGTTAAACGACAAAGGTATGTGAGGCTTATCTTTTCTTTCACAAGGCATGAATCCTTCAAGTCTTATATAATCCTTCTACAAAACAAAGCCTATGAGTCCTTCAATATATTGAATTAAATATGATGATGGTGATGATAATGAGCTAGAGTATAGCGATTCATGAAATTGTGGCATGATGTTCCTATAAGGCTAATGATGTTATCTTTGTAAACACTCGCCTTATGCTCTATTTCCTTCAAGGCGAGGCACGATACTCATAAACGTTCATAATATAATCGGGGGTTCACTGTCACGACCCGGCTAGGGGACTTGACGGGTACCCGGGGCTAGCCACCGAGCACCACTCGTGCTACTACTCATCTTGCTCATTTAATGGTCTTTTATCAGCTTTCTACTCAAATTGTAGGAAAATCATATTTTTATATGGAAACATAAATACTTTTTAAATACATTTGCCTCTCGGCCATCAAAATAATATATATACATATAATAGCATCTCATGAGACCATCTAACCCACACTGCGCATCTACGAGCCTCTACTGGAGTGCTAAGCATAAGGACGGGACAAAACCCCGTCATGCCCAAAAATACATATACATGAATATACACAAAATAATCGTCATAAGCACCTCAGAACAAAGGAGTGCTTTCAATCAGCTGATGGCTACTGCTGGTCTGGGACGAGCTCTCCTCCCTGTCTACCTATAGGCATGATCACAACGTCCAAAGAAAACGGACGTCAGTACGAATATTGTACTGAGTATGAGAGGCATAAACAATGAAATAGAACAATGACATAAAGGAAATATCAATATGGAACATCTATATCTAACTATCATGTATAAAAGAATTAAGCCATGCTGTCTTACTCATACTCGTCATCATATCATGTATGCATAATGTATAAGCTGCCCGCTCATATAGGTGCGGTGCAGTAATGTATAAACTGCCCGTCCATAGCGGACCAGTGTGATAATCATAACATTAGCCTGCGTCCAGGCCTCCCGCGTCCGGGGTATCATCTCATGCCGCCCACTAGTGGTGTCTGCCCATGCCATTTGGCCATGGTGTATCGTATAGCTGCCCGCCTTAGCAGTGACTGCCCGGCCAACTAGGCGCGGTGTTATATCATCATCATACATACTCATCATAATATGCTTATCGTAACATCCTTATCATAATACATGCATAAGGTTTATAAACAACTTTACTTTATCGGGGTGACGTAAGGTGGTGATTTCCCCCTATTTCATTATGGATCAATTATCGACATCCTGCCTCACCTTGAAGGAACTGACGTAGAAGGTGAGTGTAACCAATAAATATCGTCATGCCATTTTTGGATCATCATATCATATTTCTTATCTTATGTTACCATTCATAGATATAGGCTTTTAGCTTTCCGGAATATAGGAACTCATGAAGAGGAAAGAAATTCATGCCATTAGAAAGAAGGGACTAGCCTCACATACCTTTGACGTTTAACTAAGCTATCGTTTGCTTGTTCTCCTTCGATATCACGTTTCTACCTTCAAAGAGAATTCGCATTTATGTTAGTTAATCGACTATAAGAACGCGCTACTATTTCTAGGGAAAATTGGGCGGTACTTCCTTTGGTTATACTACTTTTCTCATAGTCTATATCAATTCCCAAACGCTCACAACAACATTCACAATATTACAATGAACAATCATCATTTATATACATTGACCACAATCCACCATTTCTCTTCAATTTCTCCACATTTATGGTTATAGCTTACTATCGCGCTTCCTCATATCTAGTACTTATTTCATGGCCTAAATATCATTTATAACGTATTCATAATCACAACACCCCAACATTTATGATTCAATCCAACTACCTTCCAAACATGACACTATTCACCCCTTAATGACCCATTTCCTATGTCTTTTTACAATTCACGTATCTTAACCTTCCAATACCTTAAGCAACATGTTTTATTCATGAAACTTACCTTAGATGATGGTTGAACAAGCCTTGAATGGAATTACTCCTTTAGCACCAAAACCTTACTTCACTCCCTTTGGGCTTTCTTGAGAAAGATGAACTATAGTGTGATTCTTACACTTGATTTCGTGGGTTTCATGTAGTGGATCACTAATTTCCTTTGGTTTTCTTGTGATGAAGAGTAGAGAGTATTCTAGAGGGTTCTTGAGAGAAATATCGTGGAATTGAAATGAATTGGATGAGGTTAGGTCACTTTTTAATGACTTAAAATCTAATCCAGAATGAACAGTGACTGAAGTGCACAGCGGTCGTAAACCCAGTTTACGGGCCGTATTCTGGTTTACGGGCTGTATATCGTGGTCGTATTTAAGCATATCAAAACACGAAAGGTAAGCTGAGGATCATGGCGATTTACGATCGCAATTTACGATCCGTATTTCGATTTACGGGCCGTATTCCAAGTCGTATTTAACCATTTGGCAGAAAGTTAAATTTTTGTATGTTGGAATACGACATGGTGGTTTACAGGCCGTATACTACTTTACGGTCCGTATTTCACTTTACGACCAACTGGGCCAAAATGCAAATCTGCAACTTTCACGTCTTCAGAACCTATAATTAGTCATTGTGGAGCATAACCTTATCCCTTGTTCCTATCGCCTTTGAAATCTTACTTAGGGTCGTCAAACGTCATTTCCTTCTCACTTAAACATCATATACTCGTATTCTTCATTAGTCTATTCGTTGTACATTCACGGGGAAATGTACGAGGTGTAACATTCTGGTATCAGAGCAAAAGTGGTATCAGAGCGGTTCAGTCCTAGGAAGTGTCTACGAGCCGTGTCTAGTAGATTCTTGTTTATGGTGTGTTGCGTGCCACATCAATAAACAAGAGGCTACAGGGCATTAAGGAAAAATGACCATCGTTCTTCTTATGAAATCGTGCGATAGAGCCATGTATAAGACTTTATCCTCCCTAATAGTGTGTTGTGATTTTTAGAATGCCGCCAAAGGGAAACGCTACAGCCGCCCAGAAGGGCAAGACTACGACTAAGAGGCGGGTAGAAAGAGAGCCTCCGATGAATACAGAAGAAGGCGAATCATATAATGAGGCCTTGTCTAATACTTCTTCTACCCCGCCTAATGTGGAAGAACAAGGAGGAGCTCCAGCTTAAATTCCTCCACCGGTCGCTTCGGGTCAACAAATGACTGAGGCCATTCATTTATTGACGCAATTGGTCGCCGCATAGGCACAACGACAAAATGCAAGTTCAAGTGATCGGGCAGCAAGTACCAAAGCCCATGATTTCATGAGTTTAAATCCTCTGAAGTTCTTCAGGTCAAAGCCGAATGAAGACCCGCAAGGTTTCATAGATGAGGTGCTGAGGACATTGAAAATTGTCCATGCCTTTGAAACTGAATCCGTGGAGTTGGCATCTAATAGACTCCGGGATGTGGCTGTTTTGTGGTACAACAACTGGGTATTATCAAGAGGAGAGAATGCCTCTCCTCCGGTTTGGCAAGAATTCATGGATGCATTTATTCGTCACTATTTGCCACCCGAGGTCCGCCGAGCTAGAGCGGACAGGTTTCTAAATCTGAGGCAAGGAAATATGAGTGCCGGGAGTATAGCATGCAATTTAATTCTTTGGCTAGATATGCCCCGGCTATGGTGGCCGACATGGGAGATCGGGTACATAGATTTGTAAGTGGCCTAGGGCCACATTTATTCAGAGATTGTTTGACGGCTTCCTTGCAAGACGGGATGGATATTTCCCGAATACACGTCCATGCTAATATTTAGAGGGGCGACAACAATCACCAAGAAGTGACCTCGATAACGAAAAAAGGCAAGGCAAGAGGGCTAGATCTGTGGGAGTAGGTAGCGGTTATAGAGGGGGATCAAGGTAGATATATTCTGGTTACTCAGGCCAGTCGGTGACCAGTGCACCTCCCTGAGTAGCAGGTAGGAGATTTGATCGCTCCTTCCGCTCAGGACAGGGTCAGAGCTCGAGGGCCCCAAATTCCCAAATCAGGGAAGATTATAGCCAGAGGAGACCCCCAGTACCGCGATGCAGCCAGTGCGGTAGATTGCATTCTGGACAGTGTCGCCAGGGTTCGGACGCTTGTTATACTTGTGGCCAGGCGGGGAAAATGATGAGAGATTGCCCGTCGATGAGTGGCAGAGTTGGAGTTCAGCCTACAAGCTCAGCAGCTGGTTCTTCCTCAGCACGCCCGGCAGAACAGATTCCCCAGATGTCAGCTGGCCGAGGTAGAGGTAGAGGGGCAGCATCTACTTAAGGTGCCACTCAGCCCCGTGTATATGCTTTAGCTGGACGACAGGATCTGAGTCTTCCCCGGATATGGTCACAGGTACATTGTCTATATTCTCCCGTGATGTATATGCACTAATAGATCCGGGTTCTACTCTTTCTTATATTACTCCATATTTTTCTGGTTGTATTGGGGTGAAACCCGAGTCAATTAAACCTTTTGAGGTACTCACCCCGGTTGGTGATCCCGTGATAGCAAGGCAAGTGTACAAAAATTGTGTCATTGTGATATGTGATCGTCAGACCAAAGCTGATTTGATTGAGTTAAAAATGATAGATTTCGATGTAATCATGGGTATGGATTGGTTGGCCTCGTGTTATGCAAATGTTGATTGCCGATTGAAAGTGGTTCGATTCCAATTTCCGGGAGAGCCCGTGCTTGAATGGAAGGGTAATGCAGCATCTCCGAAGGGTAGGTTTATTTCCTACCTTAAAGCGAGGAAGATGATAGCCAAGGGCTATATTTATCATTTAGTTCGTGTTCATGACACCGAAGCAAAGCCGCTAACTTTCCAATCAGTTCCGGTTGTGAATGAATTCCCAGATGTATTTCCTGATGAGCTTTCAGGTCTTCCTACAGAAAGAGAAATAGATTTTGCTATTGACGTGTTGCCGGACACCAAGCCTATTTCTATTCCTCCTTATCGAATGGCTCCAGCGGAATTAAAAGAGCTAAAGGCGCAGTTGAAAGACTTGATTGAAAAGGGGTTTATTAGGCACAGTTCATCGCCGTGGGGAGCACCGGTCTTGTTCGTGAGAAAGAAAGACGGATCTCTACGAATGTGTATTGACTACAGGCAATTGAATAAAGTGACGATAAAGAACAAGTATCCTCTTCCAAGGATTGATGACTTATTCGATCAATTGCAAGGTGCTATGTGGTTTTCAAAAATAGATTTGAGGTCGGGTTACCATCAGGTGAGAGTTAGAGAAGCGGATATTCCCAAGATGGCCTTCAGAACGAGATATGGCCACTATGAATTCCGAGTGATGTCGTTTGGACTGACTAACGCTCCAGCCGTGTTTATGAATTTGATGAATAATGTATTCAGGCCTCTCTTGGACTTATTTGTGATAGTATTTATTGATGATATTCTGGTGTATTCTCGCACGGAATCGGAACATGCAGATCATTTGCGAATTGTTCTTGGCATTCTTCGAGCCCGAGATTTGTATGCGAAAATTTCAAAGTGCGAGTTTTGGCTAAATTATGTGACATTTCTGAGCCATGTTATTTCAAATGATGGCATTCGAGTTGACACTCAGAAAATTGAAGCTGTGAAGACTTGGCCAAGGCCTACGACGCCTACAGAAGTTCGTAGTTTTCTGGGTTTGGCAAGATACTATAGAAGATTCGTAGAGGGCTTTTGAACTATTTCAGCCCCATTGACGAAGCTAACCCAAAAGTCAGCCAAATTTCAGTGGAATGATGCTTGTGAGCACAGCTTCCAAGAGTTGAAAGGAAAATTGACCTCAACTCTGGTCTTAACACTTCTCGAAGGGTCAGATGGCTACGTGGTATATTGTGATGCTTCTGGTGTTGGACTAGGATGCGTATTGATGTAGCATGGGAAAGTTATTGCATATGCTTCGAGACAATTACGGAAACATAAAAAGAATTATTCGACTCATGATCTCGAATTGGCTGTAGTTATTCATGCCTTAAAAATATGGAGGCATTATTTGTATGGTGTGCATGTGATATCTATACAGATCACAAAAACCTTCAGTACATTTTCAAGCAGAAGGAGTTGAACCTACGGCAGAGGCGGTGGTCAGAATTATTGAAGGATTATGATGTGAACATTTTTTAGCACCCCGGAAAAGCGAATGTAGTAGCCGATGCGCTTGCCGCAGATCAGTGGGCAGTTTAGTTGAAGTCCCTCCGGAAAAGAAAGAGATGGTTCATGAGCTTCGCCAATTAGCTAATCTTGGAGTGCGTGTGATTGATTCAGGTAATGCAGGGATTGGAATCAATGACCCCACAACTTCATCTTTGGATATAGAAGTGAAAGAACGGCAATATGAAGATCCTCAATTGCGTCGTTACCGAAACACATCTCATGGAAAAGAAAAGTCTCCATTTGAAGTTTCTATGGATAGAATTATTAGCTACCGAGGCAGATTATGTGTGCCGAATGTAGCAGAAATGTACAGACGAATTCTTGAAGAAGCACATTGTTCTCGGTATTCTATTCATCCAGGTGCAACTAAAATGTATCATGATCTCAAGATGATGTATTGGTGGGATGGCATGAAGAGAGACATAGCCGAATTTGTAGCACAGTGTCCAAATTGCCAACAAGTAAAAGTTGAACATCAAAATCCAGGAGGCTTATTGCAAGCAATGGAAATCCCTACTTGGAAGTGGGAAGTGATCAACATGGATTTTATTGTGGGATTACCTCGTTCTCGCAGCAAGTATGATTCCATACGGGTGATTGTGGACAGACTCACAAAAGCAGCCCATTTTCTTCCAGTTAGAACCACGTACTCCGCAGAAGACTATGCGGGGTTATAACTTAAGGAAATTGTGCACCTTCATGGTATACCATTATCCATTATCACAGATAGAGGAGCACAGTTCACAGCCAAGTTCTGGAAGTCCTTCCAAGAAGGTCTAGGCACTCGAGTGAAGCTCAGCACGACATTTCATCCGCAGACCGATGGACAAGCCGAGCGCACTATTCAATCCTTGGAAGATATGCTACGAGCATGTGTGCTAGATTTCGGTGGAAGTTGGGACGATCATTTGCCGCTAATCGAATTTGCATACAATAATAGTTATCATTCCAACATTCAAATGGCCGCATATGAAGCCTTATATGGAAGGAAATTTAGATCCCCAATCGGATGGTTCGAAATAGGGGAAGCACAACTAGTATGCCCTGAATTAATTCAACAAGCGGTGGAAAAAGTTAAGGTGATCCGAGATCGGTTGCTGATAGCCAAAAGTCGCCAAAAGTCTTATGCGGACAATCGCCGACGAGACTTGGAATTCCAGGTTAATGATTGGGTATTTTTGAAAGTATCACCCATGAAAGGGGTGATGAGATATGGCAAGAGAGGAAAGTTAAGTCCTAGATATATCGGACCCCATAGAATTGTCCGCAAGGTGGGTCATGTAGCCTATGAACTGGATTTTCCTTCGGAGTTTGAATCAGTCCATCCAGTCTTCCACGTTTTGATGCTCCGCAAGTGTATTGGAGATCCCACAAAGATTGTCCCGATAGATGATGTACAAGTAACAGAAAAGCTAACCTATGAAGAGGTGCCTATCGCTATTTTACACAGGCAAGTACGAAGACTCCGAAATAAAGAGGTAGCTTCAGTCAAAGTGTTATGGTGAAATAACTATCGGGAAGAAATGACTTGGGAGGTAGAAGAGAACATGAAGTCCAAGTACCCGCATTTATTCCAACCCCCAGAGGAGATTTAAGATGAAACGCCAACGATATGAGGTATGTACGCTTATTTTTTCTTGCCTTTGGTCGCGTGTGGCCATAGATATGTCGATGTTGTGATGTATCCCTGTGAGGCGATGATATTATGGGTTGTTGTGACAGGTTGGTAGTGCCAAATTACAGGGGAAAATCTGGCGAAATTTTCGTAGAATCCCGAGTGTTTGACATTCGAGGACGAATGTTTCAAAAGGGGGGAAGAATGTTACACCTCGTAAATTTCCCCGTGAATGTACAACGAATAGACTAACGAAGAATACGAGTATACGATATTTTAGTGAGAAGGGAACGACGTTTGACGACCTTAAGTAAGATTTCGAAGGCGATGGGAACAAGGGATAAGGTTATGCTCCACAATGACTAATTATAGGTTCTGAAGACGTGAAAGTTGCAGATTCGCACTTTGGCCCAATTGGTCTGTCACGACCCAGCCCCGTGGGCCGCTACTGGCACCCTACTTGGGTACCTAGACCAAATTACGTATTCATTGCCAAATCCAAACTTATTTCAGAATTTCATAAAAATCATATCAAACATAACTTATCGAAATATGTCTTAAGCGGTCGCACAAATCAAATACAAACTGAGCGGCGGAATAGACATCGCCGGTCAAAAGTGCAAACATAAGCATAAGGGCCATTTGGGGCCATCATAACAAGCAGACCGCTTTAAGACCAGAAAACGAAATCAAACCAACATATACATGACCCTCACCCCACATATATGACTACAGGCCTCTACGAACTCAAAACAAAGACATATGGCGAGACAGGGCCCCGCCGTACCCAAATAGTCAAATGTACAGAATATATACAAAGCAAAAGGAGTCTGTACCAAAAGTGGACTCCGGATCAAAGAGGAGTACTCCGGAATAGCAAAGAGGGAAGCCTACTGTGGAGGATCACCAATGTCTGTACCTGCGGGCATAAAACGCAGCCCCCGAAGAGAGGGGATCAGTACGAAATATGTACTGAGTATGTAAAGCACGGAGTACAGAAATATGGATCAAAACTGAAAGCAAATCAGATAACAAAATGGAATACAAATCGGTATGTAAAAATCCGTATCAAAATCATATACGTATATATAATGCAAACGAAATCATGCAAACGCTTAGGAACGTGGTCACCACTCCGACGCTGGCGCCACACACAGCATAACACCAGAAGGTTTCAAATCTCCGTACATCCCCGAACACAACGTAATCATAGGTGAGCGTACCGCATCACGAGCCATATCACAGCATAACTCCAAACGGAACCCGACCCTATGGCGAAGCCTCGGGAACCGTAACACAGTATACGGCCGAATTATTATAAGGCGCACGAATCATAACCGGCCCGGGAACCGGCGAACGAAGTCATAATAAGGCACGAGCGGAGTCGTGAGCAAGCAAATGCAAATCATACTTCAAAATAGTCTTTCAAAACATAATAGTTTTACAAATCGTTCCATAGCACAAGATAAGCGAATACTTAGTCGATACAAAGATCCGTTTCACGAAAGTTTCCAAAGTGGTACGTATGGCTCAAAACGTAACTTATCATATCATAATATTCCAAATATATCTCATAGGAGGGAGTTCCAAAATCGAAAGTATCATATCAAACTTTATTCACAAAGATAGCCTAATAAGGCAAATAGGGCGTATCGGGGTTAGCGGGCCCACCTCGAGTCAAATTGAGGTGGCGAACATATTTTCTGAACATTTATAGGCCAAAGGGTCATACATAATCATTTCTAAGTTACCCGACCACATTTCGATAGGTTTCGGATGAGTGGTGGCATTCTAGCCAAAATAGAGCCCTTAGGCTTCAATTGAATTGAATGAATAGTAACTTTTCTGTGGATCGGGTTTCGAGGAGCAGGAATGCTCCGGAAGTTCTCATATTCTCCTATCATACAAAGATATGCCAAACGAAGGAGTGGGAAGCTTTACATACCTTACAGACGCCTTACGCTCTCCCAAAGGTCAAGTCCCGTTTCGTCTGAAATCTGCAAATGGTCAAAGTTACCAATTGAGATTCTTAGGCTTAAGAATGCCTTTAACTTCATTTTTGCCTACCGAAATTTCGGCAGCATTTCCCCTATAATTCTAACATCCCCGAGACTTAGCTCGGTCCAAAATATATCAACAACAACAGCCCACACATCATCAAACAACACAAGTAATAATCAAACCACTCTAGCTTCAAAGTTCTACTTTGTTACCTAAGTTGGCAACTTTCATTCAAACTTCCAAAACTCCAACTCTATATCTACATAATTGTATTCATTTCCTCATTCAAAATTATACAATCCAAGCCATACACGAAATTGCCCCAAAATCCATTACTTTCCATAATTCTTCAAAACATCGAAAATTCACGACGAACATTCTAACTTGCGTCGTTTCATTCCGAATTCATTAATACCAACTATAACTCATATTTAAAGTCTTTAGCACCCTAAATATACAATGATATACACAATTATACCAAAGGTATACACTTTCCAAAAATGTCCGAAATCATTTTCCAACGCCAATTTAATTCATCAATCAATCATTTACGACATAAAGATCACAACAACACATTATACAACTAAACAAGATCAATTCACACCACTTTCTTCTTCCTAGGCTCACGGCCAACATACAATATACACACACACCCACGGCTTTCTATATACACCAAAGTTGCGGGATTCTCGTCTATTCCCAATCCTTAACATATTTATATCAATTCTACAACATAAAAGTGTAAGAATTCTCACCTTTTCTTGAAACCCCGACTTGTCGCAAACGTAGTTCTTGTGCCAAACTAATTGTACCCAGTTGAAGAGGGTCTTGAGTACTTCACAACTATGTAGAAATAAAGATTTTTGGATCAACAACAAAGCTTGGAAATTTTTCTTTCTCTTTTTTTTTCCACTTGGCCGAGAGCTCCTATTCTTGGTGTTCTTGAATTTTTATCTTGTGCTTGATAATTATCAAGTGTAACATGATATATATCCTTTTAAGAGTCATGTGCTATGCACATGACATCAAAATAATGGGTTTGGGCCATTGCTAAGGCCGGCCACCCTCCATTCTTTGGGCCTCAATTTTGTGTTGTATTTTCCTTGGCCCAATTCATAAAACGTCCCGTTTTGTAATTCCCGAAACTAATTTCCGAAATTCCAAATTTACCCTCGGCCTTTCCCGATGTCTTAACATTAAAGATTCCATAACCAACATAGTCATATTCACCAAAATCAAAATATTTCCTTATAACACATAAATCGTAATTATTTCTCGATTTCCAATTATACGAAAACACGGGACATAACATTCTTCCCCCCTTAAGAACATTCGTCCCCGAATGTTAGATTAGTCTTATGAGCGTAACGGGGGAGTCTCTCTCTAAAACTAGCGCATCTGATTTATTCGTCAATTAATGCAACAAACTTAAAAGTTTAGATTACCTGTGGGCGTAGGAAATAAGTGGGGATATTTCTTCTTCATCTCGTCCTCCGCCTCCCAAGTCATCTCCTCCCGATTATTGTTGCGCCACAGGACTTTGACGGAGGGCACTTCTTTAGTGCGTAGTCTCCGCACCTGTCGATCCAGAATAGATACAGGCTGCTCGTCATAGGATAACTGCTCCGTCACCTGAATGTCGTCAACTGGGAATATCCTGGAAGGATCACCAATACATTTCCGCAACATAGACACATGAAACACCGGCTGTACGGCTTCCAAGTCGGATGGTAAGTCTAGCTAGTAGGCGACCTCGCCTATCTTTCGAACGATCTGATACGGCCCAATGTACCGGGGGCTCAACTTACCCTTTCTACCGAATCTCATGACACCCTTCATGGGCGACACCTTCAGGAATACCCAGTTGCCAATCTGGAACTCTAACGGTCGACGTCGTCTATCTGCATAAGCTTTCTGTCGACTCTGAGCAGCCAATAATCGTTCTCGAATAAGCTTTACCTTATCTACAGCTTCCTGGATCACAACTGGCCCAATCAGCTTAGTCTCGCCCACGTCAAACCAACCAATAGGAGATCTGCATTTCCTGCCATAAAGGCCCTCGTACGGAGCCATCTGGATGCTGGAGTGATAACTGTTATTATAGGCAAACTCAATAAGCGGCAAATGATCATCCCAGCTGCCCCGAAAATCAATAACGCAGGCCCGCAACATATCTTCGAGCGTCTGAATAGTGCGCTCGGCCTGTCCGTCGGACTGAGGGTGAAAAGCTGTACTGAGGCTCACCTGAGTCCCTAATCCCTCCTGAAATGACCTCCAGAAATTAGCTGTAAACTGGGTACCTCGGTCAGTAATAATAGATATAGGGACTCCGTGAAGTCTGACTGTCTCTCTGATATACAATCTAGCATAGTCCTCAGCCGAATAGGTAGTCCGAACCGGAAGGAAATGGGCTGATTTCGTCAGCATGTCAACAATAACCCAGATAGAGTCGTAGCTGCGTGGAGTGCGCGGTAACCCAACAACGAAATCCATATTAATCATCTCCCATTTCCAGGCTGGAATCTCCATCTCCTGTAATAATCCACCGGGCTTCTGATGCTCGATCTTAACTTGCTGGCAGTTCGGGCACTGACTAACAAACTCAACAATATCTTTCTTCATGCTGTCCCACCAATACAAATACCTGAGATCCTGATACATTATAGTGGAACCAGGATGAACAGAATACCGTGCATTATGGGCCTCGCCCATAATCTGCCGCCGTAAGCCCGCAACGTCCGGTACACAGAATCTGCCGTCGTATAATAATACTCCGTCAGGCGAGATCTCAAACTGAGTCTTTGCTTTATTAAGGGCCACATCTCTGTACTGAATCAAAAGAGGATCCTCAAACTGGCGCTGCTTTACCTCCTGAATAATAGATGACTCAGCAACTGGACGAACAGAAATCCCAGAATCTCCAGAATCCGCCAAACGAACTCCGAGGCTGGCCAGCTGACGAATGTCACGAACCAAATCTTTCTTACCAGACGGTACATCAGCCAAGCTGCCCATAGACTTGCGGCTAAGTGCATCCGCTACCACATTGGCTTTCCCCAGATGGTACAGAATATCAACGTCGTAATCCTTTAGTAGCTCAAGCCATCTCCGCTGCCGCAAATTTAGTTCCTTCTGCTTAAAAATATACTGGAGACTCTTATGGTCCGTATAGATATCAGCATGGACCCCATATAAATAATGCCGCCAAATCGTCAAAGCATGAATCACCGCGGCCAACTCAAGATCATGAGTGGGATAGTTCTTCTCGTGCGGTCTGAGCTGCCGGGAGGCATAGGCTATGACTCGACCGTGCTGCATCAATACACAACCTATCCCAATACCAGAGGCGTCACAATAGACAACATACCCGTCAGATCCCTCTGGAAGAGCCAAAACTGGTGCTGTAATCAATCTCTCCTTCAACACCTGAAAGCTGCGCTCGCAGGCATCTGTCCACTGGAATTTTACTGCTTTCTGAGTAAGCCTCGTCAGTGGTGCTGCAATAGAAGAAACATCCTCCACAAACCTACGATAATACCCAGCTAAACCCAGAAAACTGCGCACCTCTGTCGGAGTAGTAGGCCTGGGCCAATTCTGCACAGCCTCAATCTTCTGCGTGTCGACCCGAATACCGTCTGCGCCGACAATATGGCCCAAAAATGCCACAGAAGTCAACCAAAAATCACACTTAGAGAATTTAGCATATAACTTCTGCTGACGGAGAATGCCAAGTACCGTCCTCAAATGATCTGAATGCTCCTCGGCTGATCGCGAGTAAATCAAGATATCATCAATAAACACAATAACAAACATATTCAGAAAAGGCCGAAATACCCGGTTCATCAGATCCATAAATACTGCTGGAGCATTAGTCAGCCCGAAAGACATAACTCTGAACTCATAATGCCCGTATCGGGTCCTGAAAGCAGTCTTCGGGATATGTGACTCCCGTACTCGCACCTGATGATAACCTAAGCGCAGATCTATCTTTGAAAAATGTCTAGCACCCTGCAGCTGATCAAACAAATCATCAATCCGGGGGAGGGGATATTTATTTTTAATAGTCACCCTATTTAGCTGCCGGTAGTCGATACACATCCGCAACGACCCATCTTTCTTTCTGACAAAAACCCTTATCCAACAAATCTTTCAGCTGCTCCTTCAACTCTTTCAACTCAGCCGGTGCCATCCTGTACGGAGGAATAGATATAGGTTGCGTGTCCGGCACCAACTCTATAGTGAAATCAATCTCCCGCTCAGGCGGAAGGCCAGAAAGCTCGTCAGGAAAAACATCTGGAAACTCACTGACGACCGGAACAGACTGAAGGGTAGGTACCTCCGCTGCAGTATCGTGCACACGAACCAAATGATAGATATACCCCTTCTGGATCATCTTCTTAGCCTTGAGGTATGAAATAAACTTACCCCTCGGCGATGCTGTAGATCCGAACCACTCTATGACTGGTTCCCCCGGAAACTGAAAACGGACTACCTTTTTCTGGCAGTCGACATTAGCATAACAGGAAGACAACCAGTCCATGCCCATAATGACGTCAAACTCAAGCATGTCTAACTCTATCAAATCAGCCTTAGTGCTATGATCATAAATGGTCACAGAACAATCCCTATAGATCTGTCTCGCTACAATAAAATCCCCAACTGGCGTAGCTACCTCAAATGGCTCTATAGGCTCAGAAACTATCCCAATCTTACTAGCAACGAGCCAGGGTCAATCAATGCATATACAGATCTGGAGAAAACCAGTAATGTACCTGTGACGACGTTTGGCGAAGCCTCCTGATCCTGGCGGCTGGCCAAAGCATATATGCGGTTCGAGGGACCGCTAGAACCTGAAACGCCACCGCGGCCTCGACCGCGTCCTGCCGGTGCTGGCATACCTCGCCCTCCAGGGCGTGCAACAGATGGAGCAGAAGAAGAACCGGCGGCTGACCCGGTCGGCTGAGCCACACTACCAGAACCGCTTGCCAACGGACAGTCTCTCATAAAGTGTCCCTGACCACCACAAGAAAAGCAAGCTCCAGTAGCTCGATAACACTCCCCAGGATGAGACTTCCCGCAATGAGGACAACGGGGCCTGGGTGGTCTGGCCTGGCTGGGACCCCTGGATACCTGTGAACCTGCCGCTCTCGAGCTCTGACCGGCCCCAGACGGTCCTGCACTGTCAAATCTCCGGTTGCCTGACTGAGTACTCCGACCGGACGGAGGTAGCTGTCTGCCTGACTGCTGCTGCTGAGGCTGTCCACCTCGAGGATCCCCGGAATAACCTGCGGACCTAGCCCTCTGGGGCGGCCTCCTATCCCGGTCTCTACCAGAATGATCAGACCTGTGACGATCCTCCATACCCATCGCATAGGCCTGAAGTCGGGCAATGTCCATATCTGTCTGCAATGACACTGCCATACAGCCGTCGATCAAATACCGATCCAATCCCATAACATATTTGTGCATCCGATCGGACATGTCTGCTACCACGGCCGGTGCATATCGGGCCAGAGAATCAAACTCAAGATTATACTCACGCACACTCCGACCCCTCTGCTGCAAATGTAAGAATCGGTCGGCCCGTGCCCGCCGCAACTCTGGGGGTAGAAAGTGGCGGGTGAAAGCAGTCACAAACTGGTCCCACGTAGCTGGGGGAGCACCCTCGCCCCTGGATAACTCCCAAGTCTCATACCAGTGAGCGGCAACATCTCAAAGCCTGTGCGAAGCCAGCTCGACCGACTCGGTCTCTGAAGCCCTGACCAAGTCCAGTGAGCGCCGCATCCCCCGAATAAAGTCGTGGGGGTCCTCGTCGGGCTTAGACCCGAAGAACTCTGGAGGGCCACATAACAAAAACTCCCGAACTCTCAGGCTGTCCCGCCTGTCATCGTCATCATCGTCCCTCCGCCCGCGTCTGCGAGCCTGTCCTGCTACCAGTGTAGTCAACAACTGTACAGCCTCCCTCAGGGTCCTATCCTCCGCCCCCGGCTGAGGAGCTGGAGTCTCAGGAGCGGGTACACAGACCTCTGGAGCTGCTGAAGGTCCTACTCCAGGCTGTACTAGTGGGGGTGTAGCAGACCCCTCAGAATGAGGCACATCCTCAGGCAAATCATAAACACGAGCCCGGGTAGCTCGCTGTGCCTGGCTAGTCTCTCCCATCCTCGCTTTGCCCTTCTGGGCCGCCGTTGCCTTCTTCGGAGGCATCACTGCAAACACAAAGGCGAGTCAGATCAAAATCATCCTAATAGCACAGCTCAATCGCACGATCTAAGATTCCAAAGAAAGTAACATCCAAAATGCCCTGTAGCTTCCTATTTATAGATGTGGTGCACAACACATCGATAAACAAGACTCTACGAGACACGGCCTGTAGACATTCCGAGGAGAAACCGCTCTGATACCACTTTTGTCACGACCCAGCCCCGTGGGCCGCTACTGGCACCCTACTTGGGTACCTAGACCAAATTACGTATTCATTTCCAAATCCAAACTTATTTCAAAATTTCATAAAAATCATATCAAACATAACTTATCGAAATATGTCTTAAGCGGTCGCACAAATCAAATACCAACTGAGCGGCGGAATAGACATCGCTGGTCAAAAGTGCAAACATAAGCATAAGGGCCATTTGGGGCCATCATAACAAGCAGACCGCTTTAAGACCAGAAAACGAAATCAAACCAACATATACAGGACCCTCACCCCACATATATGACTACAGGCCTCTACGAACTCAAAACAAAGACATATGGCGAGACAGGGCCCCGCCGTACCCAAATAGTCAAATGTACAGAATATATACAAAGCAAAAGGAGTCTGTACCAAAAGTGGACTCCGGATCAAAGAGGAGTACTCCGGAATAGCAAAGAGGGAAGCCTACTGTGGAGGATCACCAATGTCTGTACCTGCGGGCATAAAACGTAGCCCCCGAAGAAAGGGGGTCAGTACGAAATATGTACTGAGTATGTAAAGCACGGAGTACAGAAATATGAATCAAAACTGAAAGCAAATCAGATAACAAAATGGAATACAAATCGGTATGTCAAAATCCGTATCAAAATCATATACGTATATATAATGCAAACGAAATCATGCAAACGCTTAGGAACGTGGTCGCCACTCCGACGCTGGCGCCACACACAACATAACACCAGAAGGTTTCAAATCTCCGTACATCCCCGAACACAACGTAATCATAGGTGAGCGTATCGCATCACGATCCATATCACAGCATAACTCCAAACGGAACCCGACCCTATGGCGAAGCCTCGGGAACCGTAACACAGCATACGGCCGAATTATTATTAGGCGCACGAATCATAACCGGCCCGGGAACCGGTGAACGAAGTCATAATAAGGCACGAGCGGAGTCGTGAGCAAGCAAATGCAAATCATACTTCAAAATAGTCTTTCAAAACATAATAGTTTTACAAATCGTTCCATAGCACAAGATAAGCGAATACTTAGTCGATACAAAGATCCGTTTCATGAAAGTTTCCAAAGTGGTACGTATGGCTCAAAACGTAACTTATCATATCATAATATTCCAAATATATCTCATAGGAGGGAGTTCCAAAATCGAAAGTATCATATCAAACTTTATTCACAAAGATAGCCCAATAAGGCAAATAGGGCGTATCGGGGTTAGCGGGCCCACCTCGAGTCAAATTGAGGTGGCAAACATATTTTCTGAACATTTATAGGCCAAAGGGTCATACATAATCATTTCTAAGTTACCCGACCACATTTCGATCGGTTTCGGACGAGTGGTGGCATTCTAGCCAAAATAGAGCCCTTAGGCTTCAATTGAATTGAATGAATAGTAACCTTTCTGTGGATCGGGTTTCGAGGAGCAGGAATGCTCCGGAAGTTCTCATATTCGCCTATCATACTAAGATATGCCAAACGAAGGAGTGGGAAGCTTTACATACCTTACAGACGCCTTACGCTCTCCCAAAGGTCAAGTCCCGTTTCGTCTGAAATCTGCAAATGGTCAAAGTTACCAATTGAGATTCTTAGGCTTAAGAATGCCTTTAACTTCATTTTTACCTACCGAAATTTCGGCAGCATTTCCCCTATAAATCTAACATCCCCGAGACTTAGCTCGGTCCAAAATATATCAACAACAACAGCCCACACATCATCAAACAACACAAGTAATAATCAAACCACTCTAGCTTCAAAGTTCTACTTTGTTACCTAAGTTGGCAACTTTCATTCAAACTTCCAAAACTCCAACTCTATATCTACATAATTGTATTCATTTCCTCATTCAAACTTATACAATCACATCGCAAATACAATCCAAGCCATACACGAAATTGCCCAAAAATCCATTACTTTCCATAATTCTTCAAAACATCGAAAATTCACGACGAACATTCTAACTTGCGTCGTTTCATTCCGAATTCATTAATACCAACTATAACTCATATTTAAAGTCTTTAGCACCCTAAATATACAATGATATACAAAATGATACCAAAGGTATACACTTTCCGAAAATGTCCGAAATCATTTTCCAACGCCAATTTAATTCATCAATCAATCATTTACGACATAAAGATCACAACAACACATTATACAACTAAACAAGATCAATTAACACCACTTTCTTCTTCCTAGGCTCACGGCCAACATACAATATACACACACACCCACGGCTTTCTATATACACCAAAGTTGCGGGATTCTCGTCTATTCCCAATCCTTAACATATTTATATCAATTCTACAACATAAAAGTGTAAGAATTCTCACCTTTTCTTGAAACCCTGACTTGTCGCAAACGTAGTTCTTGTGCCAAACTAATTGTACCCCGTTGAAGAGGGTCTTGAGTACTTCACAACTATGTAGAAATTAAGATTTTTGGATCAACAACAAAGCTTGGAAATTTTTCTTTCTCTTTTTTTTTCCACTTGGCCGAGAGCTCCTATTCTTGGTGTTCTTGAATTTTTATCTTGTTCTTGATAATTATCAAGTGTAACATGATATATATGTTATATCCCGTGTTTTCGTATAATTGGAAATCGTGAAATAATTACGACTTGTGTGTTATAAGGACATAATTTGATTTTAGTGAATATGACTATGTTGGTTATGGAATTATTATTGTTAAGACCCCGGGGAAGGCCGAGAATAAATTTGGAGTTTCGGAAATTAGTTTCGGGAATTACAAAACGGGACTTTTGTGAATTGGGCCAAGAATTAGGACACAAAATTGAGGCCCAAAGAATGGAGGGTGGCCGGCCACAACAATGGCCCAAACCCATTTCTTTAATGTCATGTGCTAGGCACATGACCAAGGATAAGGATATATATCAACTTATCTCTTAGTATTATCAAGAACAAAAAATAAAATTCAAGACCACCAACAAAAGAGGCTCTCGGCCGAACCACATATTCCTCAACAAAATATTTTCTAGCCTTTTCTTTTGATCACAAAATCGTGTCCCTTTGGTAAGTATAGTAAGCACAAGACGCTCTCCGACGTGATACAATTTGTTTGGCACAAGAACTACGTTTGCGACAAGTCGGAAAATCAAGAAAAGGTAAGAATTTTGCCCCTCTAATGTTATAGAATTGATATGAATGTGTTAAGGATTGGAAATAGACGAGAATCCCGTAATTTTGATATAAATAGAAAGTCGTGGGTGTGTGTGTATAGTGTGTATTGGCCGTGAGCCATAGAGAGGAAATTGATGTGAATTGATCTTGGTTAAGTTGGTATAATGTGTTGTTGTGACCTTTATGTCGTAAAAGATTAATTGATAAATGGAATTGGCGTTGAAAAGTGATTTTGGATATTATCGGAAAGTGTATACCCTTGGTATCATTATGTATATCATTGTATATTTAGGGTGCTAGAGACTTTAGATATGAACTTATAATGATGTTAATGAATGCGGAATGAAACGACGTGAGTTAGAATGTTCGTCGTGAACTTTTGATTGTTTTGAAAAATTATGGAACATAATGGATTTTGGTGTAATTTCGTGTATGGTTTGAATTGTAATGCGAATGTGGTTGTATAAGTTTGAATGTGGAAATGAATACAATTATGTAGATGTAGAATTGGAGTTTTGAAAGTTTGAATGGAAGTTGCCAACTTAGATAACAAAGTGGAATTTGAAGCTAGAATGGCTTGATTGTTGTCTGTGTTGTTTGTTGATGTGTGGGCTGTTGTTGTTGTTATATTTTGAGCCGAGCTACGCCTCGGGGATGTTAGATTTATAGGGGAAATGCTGCCGAAATTTCGGTAGGCAAATATGGAGTTAAAGGCATTTTTGAGCCTAAGAATCTCATTTGGTAACTTTGACCATTTGCAGATTTTTGACGAGACGGGACTGGACTTTTGGAAGAGCATACGACGTCTGTGAGGTATGTAAGGCTTCCCGCTCCTTCATTTGGCATATCTTAGTGTGTCAGTCGGATATGAGACCTTCCGGAGCATTTCTGCTCCTCGTAACCCGATCCACAGAAACGTTACTATTCATTCAATTCGATTGAAGCCTAAAGGCTCCCTTTTGGCTAGAATGCCATTATTCGTCCGAAACCTATCGAAATGTGGTCGGGTAATCTAGAAATGATTATGTATGACCCTTGGCATATTACTGCTCGTAAAAATATGTTCGCCACCTCATTTCGACTCGAGGTGGGTCCGCTACCCCAAAATGCCCGATTTGCCCTTCGGGCCATCTTTGAGAATAGAGTTGAACGTACCACTTCTGATCTTTGGAACATCCTTCCACGGGGTATGTTTGGACTATTCGATGCACTAATCCAGGTTTTGAACTATATGGACCATTTTGGAATCGTTTTGCAAAATGAAACCTTATGTCGACTAAGTATTCGACTATTTTGTAATAGGATATGATTTATGAGTTTACTTTGTTTTGAAACACTATTTTGAAATACGATTTGCATTTGTTTGCTCACGACTCCGCTCGTGCCTTATTATGACTTCGTTCACCGGTTCCCGGGCCGGTTTTGATTCGTGCGCCTTATGACAATTCGGCCGTATGCTGTGTTACGGTTCCCGAGGCTTCGCCATAGGGCCGGGTTCCGTTTGGAGTTATGCTGTGATATGGCTCGGGATGCGATACGCTCACCGATGATTATGATTATGTTCGGGGATGTACGGAGATTTGAAACCTTCTGGTGTTATGCTGTGTGTGGCGCCAGCGTCGGAGTGGCGACCACGTTCTTAAGCGTTTGCATGATTTTGTTTGCATAAAATACATGTATATGATTTCGATACAGATTTTGATATACCAGTTTGTACCCCACTTTGACATTTGATTTGCTTTCGGTTTTGATCTATAATTCTGTACTCCGTGCTTTACATACTCAGTACATATTTCGTACTGACCCCCTTTCTTCGGGGGCTGCGTTTTATGCCCGCAGGTGCAGATATCGGTGATCCTCCGCAGTAGGCTTCACTTCTTGCTATTCCGGAGTACTCTTATCCGACCCGGAGTCCACTTTTGGTACAGACTCTTTTGCTTTGTATATATTTGGGTATATCTGACTATTTGGGTACGGCGGGGCCCTGTCTCGCCATATGTTTTTGTTTGAGTTTGTAGAGGCCTGTAGTCATATATGTGGGGCGAGGGTCCTATGTGTCCATTGTCTGATTTTGCTTTCGGGTCTTAAAGCGGTCTGTTTGATATGATGGCCCCAAATGGCCCTTTTGTATATATTTGTATTTTGACCGGCGATGTCTATTCCGCCGCTTTGTTTGAGTTTGATTTGATATGACCGCTTAAGACATATTTTCGATATAAATTATGTTTGATATAACTTCTTGAAAATTTTGAAATAAGTTTGGATTCGGAAATGAATATGCGATTTGGTCTGGGCACCCAGGTAGGGTGCCAGTCGCGGCCCACGGGGCTGGGTCGTGACAAAAGTGGTATCAGAGCGGTTTGTCCTCGGAATGTCTACAGGCCGTGTCTCGTAGAGTCTTGTTTATCGATGTGTTGTGCACCACATCTATAAACGGGAAGCTACAGGGCATTTAGGATGTTACTTTCTTTGTAATCTTAGATCGTGCGATAGAGCTGAGCTATTAGGATGATTTTGATCTGACTCGCCTTCGTGTTTGCAGTGATGCCTCCGAAGAAGGCAACGGCAGCCCAGAAGGGCAAGGCGAGGATTGGGGAGACTAGCCAGGCACAGCGAGCTACCCGGGCTCGTGTATATGATTTGCCTGAGGATGTGCCACAGTCTGAGGGGTCTGCTACACCCCCACTAGTACAGCCTGGAGCAGGACCTTCAGCAGCTCCAGAGGTCCGTATACCCGCACCTGAGACTCCAGCTCCTCAGCCAGGGGCGGAGGATCGGACCCTGAGAGAGGCTGTACAGCTGTTGACTACACTGGTAGCAGGACAGGCTCGCAGGCGCGGGCGGAGGGACGACGATGATGATGACAGGCGGGACAGCCTGAGAGTTCGGGAGTTTTTGCTATGTGGCCCTCCAGAGTTCTTCGGGTCTAAGCCCGACGAGGACCCCCACGACTTCATTCGGGGGATGCGACGCTCACTGGACTTGGTCAGGGCTTCAGAGACCGAGTCGGTTGAGCTGGCTTCGCACCGGCTTCGAGATGTGGCTACCCACTGGTACGAGACTTGGGAGTTGTCTAGGGGAGAGGGTGCCCCTCCAGCCACTTGGGATCAGTTTGTGACAGCATTCACCCGCCACTTTTTGCCACCAGAGTTACGGCGGGCACGGGCTGATCGATTCTTACGTCTGCAGCAGAGGGGTCGGAGTGTTCGCGAGTATAACCTTGAGTTTGATTCTCTGGCCCGATATGCACCGGCCGTGGTAGCAGATATGTCCGATCGGATGCACAGATATGTTATGGGATTGGACCGGTATTTGGTCGATAGTTGTATGGCAGTGTCGTTGCAGGCAGACATGGACATTTCCCGGCTTCAGGCCTATGCGACGGGTATGGAGGACCGTCGCAGGTCTGATCCTGCTGGCAGAGATCGAGACAGGAGGCCGCCCAAGAGGGCTAGATCCGCGGGTTATTCAGGGGATTCTCGAGGCGGACAGCCTCAGCAGCAGCAGCAATCTGACAGATATTTTCCTCCTTCCGGCCGGGGTACTCAGTCAGGTAGCCGAAGATTCGATAGTACAGGACCGCCTGGGGCCGGTCTGAGCTCCAGAGTGGCAGGTTCACAGGTACCCAGGGGTCCCAGCCAGGCCAGACCACCCAGGCCCCGTTGTCCTCATTGCGGAAAGTCTCATCCCGGGGAGTGTTACCGAGCGACTGGAGCTTGCTTTTCGTGTGGTGGTCAGGGCCACTTTATGAGAGATTGTCCATTGGCTAGCGGTTCTGGTAGTGCTGCTCAGCAGACAGGGTCAGCCGCCGGTTCTTCTTCTGCTCCATCAGTTGCACGCCCTGGAGGGCGAGGTATTCCAGCACCGGCAGGACGCGGTCGAGGCCGCGGTGGCGCTTCAGGTTCTAGCGGTCCCTCGAACCGCATATATGCTTTGGCCAGCCGCCAGGATCAGGAGGCTTCGCCAAACGTTGTCACAGGTACATTACTGGTTTTCTCCAGATCTGTATATGCATTGATTGACCCTGGCTCTACTTTATCATATATTTCCCCGCTGGTTGCTAGTAAGATTGGGATAGTGTCTGAGCCTATAGAGCCGTTTGAGGTAGCTACGCCAGTTGGGGATTTTATTGTAGCGAGACAGATCTATAGGGATTGTTCTGTGACCATTTATGATCGTAGCACTAAGGCTGATTTGGTAGAGTTAGACATGCTCGAGTTTGATGTCATTATGGGTATGGACTGGTTGTCTTCCTGTTATGCTAATGTCGACTGCCAGAAAAAGGTAGTCCGTTTTCAGTTTCCAGGGGAACCAGTCATAGAGTGGTTCGGATCTACAGCATCGCCGAGGGGTAAGTTTATTTCATACCTCAAGGCTAAGAAGATGATCCAGAAGGGTTATATCTATCATTTGGTTCGTGTGCACGATACTGCCGCGGAGGTACCTACCCTTCAGTCTGTTCCGGTCGTCAGCGAGTTTCCAGATGTTTTTCCTGACGAGCTTCCTGGCCTTCCGCCTGAGCGGGAGATTGATTTTTCTATTGAGTTGATGCCGGATACACAACCTATATCCATTCCTCCGTACAGGATGGCACCAGCTGAGTTGAAGGAGTTGAAGGAGCAGCTGAAAGATTTGCTGGATAAGGGTTTTATCAGGCCCAGTACATCACCCTGGGGGGCGCCGGTATTGTTTGTCAGGAAGAAAGATGGGTCATTGCGGATGTGTATCGACTACCGGCAGCTGAATAAGGTGACTATTAAGAACAAATATCCCCTCCCCCGGATTGATGACTTGTTTGACCAGCTGCAGGGTGCTAGACATTTTTCAAAGATAGATCTGCGTTCTGGTTACCACCAGGTGCGAGTACGGGAGTCAGATATCCCGAAGACTGCTTTCAGGACTCGGTACGGGCATTATGAGTTCAGAGTTATGTCTTTCGGGCTGACTAATGCTCCAGCAGTATTTATGGATCTGATGAACCGGGTATTTCGGCCTTTCCTGGATATGTTTGTTATTGTGTTTATTGATGATATTCTGATTTACTCGCGATCAGTCGAGGAGCATTCAGATCATCTGAGGACGGTACTTGGCATCCTCCGTCAGCAGAAGTTATATGCTAAATTCTCTAAGTGTGAGTTCTGGTTGACTTCTGTGGCATTCTTGGGCCATATTGTCGGCGCAGATGGTATTCGGGTTGACATGCAGAAGATTGAGGCTGTGCAGAATTGGCCCAGGCCTACTACACCGACAGAGGTGCGTAGTTTTCTTGGATTGGCTGGGTACTACCGCAGGTTCGTGGAGGATTTCTCTTCTATTTCAGCACCACTGACGAAGCTTACCCAGAAAGCAGCAAAATTCCAGTGGACAGATGCTTGCGAGCGCAGCTTTCAGATGCTGAAGGAGAGATTGATTACAGCACCAGTTTTGGCTCTTCCAGAGGGATCTGACGGGTATGTTGTCTATTGTGACGCCTCTGGTATTGGGATAGGATGTGTATTGATGCAGCACGGTCGAGTCATAGCCTATGCTTCCCGGCAGCTTAGACCGCACGAGAAGAACTATCCCACTCATGATCTTGAGTTGGCCGCGGTGATTCATGCCTTGAAGATTTGGCGGCATTATTTATATGGGGTCCATGTTGATATCTATACGGACCATAAGAGTCTCCAGTATATTTTTAGGCAGAAGGAACTAAATTTGCAGCAGCGGAGATGGCTTGAGTTACTAAAGGATTACGACGTTGATATTTTGTACCATCCGGGGAAAGCCAATGTGGTAGCTGATGCGCTTAGCCGCAAGTCCGTGGGCAGTCTGGCTGATGTTCCATCTGATAAGAGAGATTTGGTTCGTGATATTCATCAGCTGGCCAGCCTCGGAGTTCGTTTGGTGGATTCTGGAGATTCTGGGATTTCGGTTCGTCCAGTTGCTGAGTCATCTATTATTCAGGAGGTAAAGCAGCGCCAGTTTGAGGATCCTCTTTTCATTCAGTACAGAGATGTGGCCCTTAGTAAATCAAAGACTCAGTTTGAGATCTCGCCTGACGGAGTATTATTATATGACGGCAGATTCTGTGTACCGGACGTTGCGGGCTTACGGCGGCAGATTATGGGCGAGGCCCATAATGCACGATATTCTGTCCATCCTGGTTCCACTAAAATGTACCGGGACCTCAGGTGTTTGTATTGGTGGGACGGCATGAAGAAAGATATTGCTGAGTTTGTTAGTCAGTGCCCGAACTGCCAGCAAGTTAAGATCGAACATCAGAAGCCCGGTGGATTATTACAGGAGATGGAAATTCCAGCCTGGAAATGGGAGATGATTAATATGGATTTCGTTGTTGGACTACCGCGCACTCCACGCAGGTACGACTCTATCTGGGTTGTTGTTGACAGGCTAACGAAATCAGCCCATTTCCTTTCGGTTCGGACTACTTATTCGGCGGAGGACTATGCCAGATTGTACATCAGAGAGATAGTCAGACTTCACGGAGTCCCGATATCTATTATTACTGACCGAGGTACCCAGTTTACAGCAAATTTCTGGAGGTCATTTCAGGAGGGATTAGGGACTCAGGTGAGTCTCAGTACAGCTTTTCACCCTCAGTCCGACGGGCAGGCCGAGCGCACTATTCAGACGCTCGAAGATATGTTGCGGGCCTGCGTTATTGATTTCAGGGGCAGCTGGGATGATCATTTGCCGCTTATTGAGTTTGCCTATAATAACAGTTATCACTCCAGCATTCAGATGGCTCCGTACGAGGCCCTTTACGGCAGGAGATGCAGGTCTCCTATTGGCTGGTTTGACGTGGGCGAGACTAAGTTGATTGGGCCAGATGTGATCCAGGAGGCTGTAGCTAAGGTAAAGCTTATTCGAGAACGATTATTGGCTGCTCAGAGTCGACAGAAAGCTTATGCAGACAGACGACGTCGACCGTTAGAGTTCCGGATTGGCGACTGGGTATTTCTGAAGGTGTCGCCCATGAAGGGTGTCATGAGATTCGGTAAAAAGGGTAAGTTGAGCCCCCGGTACATTGGACCGTATCAGATCGTGCGAAAGATAGGCGAGGTCGCCTATGAGCTAGACTTACCATCCGACTTGGAGGCCGTACACCCGGTGTTTCATGTGTCTATGTTGCGGAAATGTATTGGTGATCCTGCCAGGATATTCCCAGTAGATGACATTCAGGTGACGGAGCAGTTATCTTATGACGAGCAGCCTATATCTATTCTGGATCGGCAGGTGCGGAGACTACACACTAAAGAAGTGCCCTCCGTCAAAGTTCTGTGGCGCAACAATAATCGGGAGGAGATGACTTGGGAGGCGGAGGACGAGATGAAGAAGAAATATCCCCACCTGTTTCCGACATCCACAGGTAATCTAATTTCTTTTTCAGTTTGTTGTGTTGATTGATAAAATGAACTATGTATGTCATTATTAAAAAGGGACACTCCTGCCTTGATCATAAGACCTTATAAGGTTAACTTAACATTCGGGGACGAATGTTCTTAAGGGGGGGAGAATGTTATATCCCGTGTTTTCGTATAATTGGAAATCGTGAAATAATTACGACTTGTGTGTTATAAGGACATAATTTGATTTTAGTGAATATGACTATGTTGGTTATGGAATTATTATTGTTAAGACCCCGGGGAAGGCCGAGAATAAATTTGGAGTTTCGGAAATTAGTTTCGGGAATTACAAAACGGGACTTTTGTGAATTGGGCCAAGAATTAGGACACAAAATTGAGGCCCAAAGAATGGAGGGTGGCCGGCCACAACAATGGCCCAAACCCATTTCTTTAATGTCATGTGCTAGGCACATGACCAAGGATAAGGATATATATCAACTTATCTCTTAGTATTATCAAGAACAAAAAATAAAATTCAAGACCACCAACAAAAGAGGCTCTCGGCCGAACCACATATTCCTCAACAAAATATTTTCTAGCCTTTTCTTTTGATCACAAAATCGTGTCCCTTTGGTAAGTATAGTAAGCACAAGACGCTCTCCGACGTGATACAATTTGTTTGGCACAAGAACTACGTTTGCGACAAGTCGGAAAATCAAGAAAAGGTAAGAATTTTGCCCCTCTAATGTTATAGAATTGATATGAATGTGTTAAGGATTGGAAATAGACGAGAATCCCGTAATTTTGATATAAATAGAAAGTCGTGGGTGTGTGTGTATAGTGTGTATTGGCCGTGAGCCATAGAGAGGAAATTGATGTGAATTGATCTTGGTTAAGTTGGTATAATGTGTTGTTGTGACCTTTATGTCGTAAAAGATTAATTGATAAATGGAATTGGCGTTGAAAAGTGATTTTGGATATTATCGGAAAGTGTATACCCTTGGTATCATTATGTATATCATTGTATATTTAGGGTGCTAGAGACTTTAGATATGAACTTATAATGATGTTAATGAATGCGGAATGAAACGACGTGAGTTAGAATGTTCGTCGTGAACTTTTGATTGTTTTGAAAAATTATGGAACATAATGGATTTTGGTGTAATTTCGTGTATGGTTTGAATTGTAATGAGAATGTGGTTGTATAAGTTTGAATGTGGAAATGAATACAATTATGTAGATGTAGAATTGGAGTTTTGAAAGTTTGAATGGAAGTTGCCAACTTAGATAACAAAGTGGAATTTGAAGCTAGAATGGCTTGATTGTTGTCTGTGTTGTTTGTTGATGTGTGGGCTGTTGTTGTTGTTATATTTTGAGCCAAGCTACGCCTCGGGGATGTTAGATTTATAGGGGAAATGCTGCCGAAATTTCGGTAGGCAAATATGGAGTTAAAGGCATTTTTGAGCCTAAGAATCTCATTTGGTAACTTTGACCATTTGCAGATTTTTGACGAGACGGGACTGGACTTTTGGAAGAGCATACGACGTCTGTGAGGTATGTAAGGCTTCCCGCTCCTTCATTTGGCATATCTTAGTGTGTCAGTCGGATATGAGACCTTCCGGAGCATTTCTGCTCCTCGTAACCCGATCCACAGAAACGTTACTATTCATTCAATTCGATTGAAGCCTAAAGGCTCCCTTTTGGCTAGAATGCCATTATTCGTCCGAAACCTATCGAAATGTGGTCGGGTAATCTAGAAATGATTATGTATGACCCTTGGCATATTACTGCTCGTAAAAATATGTTCGCCACCTCATTTCGACTCGAGGTGGGTCCGCTACCCCAAAATGCCCGATTTGCCCTTCGGGCCATCTTTGAGAATAGAGTTGAACGTACCACTTCTGATCTTTGGAACATCCTTCCACGGGGTATGTTTGGACTATTCGATGCACTAATCCAGGTTTTGAACTATATGGACCATTTTGGAATCGTTTTGCAAAATGAAACCTTATGTCGACTAAGTATTCGACTATTTTGTAATAGGATATGATTTATGAGTTTACTTTGTTTTGAAACACTATTTTGAAATACGATTTGCATTTGTTTGCTCACGACTCCGCTCGTGCCTTATTATGACTTCGTTCACCGGTTCCCGGGCCGGTTTTGATTCGTGCGCCTTATGACAATTCGGCCGTATGCTGTGTTACGGTTCCCGAGGCTTCGCCATAGGGCCGGGTTCCGTTTGGAGTTATGCTGTGATATGGCTCGGGATGCGATACGCTCACCGATGATTATGATTATGTTCGGGGATGTACGGAGATTTGAAACCTTCTGGTGTTATGCTGTGTGTGGCGCCAGCGTCGGAGTGGCGACCACGTTCTTAAGCGTTTGCATGATTTTGTTTGCATAAAATACATGTATATGATTTCGATACAGATTTTGATATACCAGTTTGTACCCCACTTTGACATTTGATTTGCTTTCGGTTTTGATCTATAATTCTGTACTCCGTGCTTTACATACTCAGTACATATTTCGTACTGACCCCCTTTCTTCGGGGGCTGCGTTTTATGCCCGCAGGTGCAGATATCGGTGATCCTCCGCAGTAGGCTTCACTTCTTGCTATTCCGGAGTACTCTTATCCGACCCGGAGTCCACTTTTGGTACAGACTCTTTTGCTTTGTATATATTTGGGTATATCTGACTATTTGGGTACGGCGGGGCCCTGTCTCGCCATATGTTTTTGTTTGAGTTTGTAGAGGCCTGTAGTCATATATGTGGGGCGAGGGTCCTATGTGTCCATTGTCTGATTTTGCTTTCGGGTCTTAAAGCGGTCTGTTTGATATGATGGCCCCAAATGGCCCTTTTGTATATATTTGTATTTTGACCGGCGATGTCTATTCCGCCGCTTTGTTTGAGTTTGATTTGATATGACCGCTTAAGACATATTTTCGATATAAATTATGTTTGATATAACTTCTTGAAAATTTTGAAATAAGTTTGGATTCGGAAATGAATATGCGATTTGGTCTGGGCACCCAGGTAGGGTGCCAGTCGCGGCCCACGGGGCTGGGTCGTGACAATATATCCTTTTAAGAGTCATGTGCTATGCACATCACATCAAAATAATGGGTTTGGGCCATGGCTAAGGTCGGCCAACCTCCATTCTTTGGGCCTCAATTTTGTGTTGTATTTTCCTTGGCCCAATTCATAAAACGTCCCGTTTTGTAATTCCCGAAACTAATTTCCGAAATTCCAAATTTACCCTCGGCCTTTCCCGATGTCTTAACATTAAAGATTCCATAACCAACATAGTCATATTCACCAAAATCAAAATATTTCCTTATAACACATAAATCGTAATTATTTCTCGATTTCCAATTATACCAAAACACGGGACATAACATGGTCGTAAAGTGAAATACGGACCGTAAAGTAGTATACGGCCCGTAAACCACCATGTCGTATTCCAACATACAAAACTTCAACTTTCTGCCAAATGTTCAAATGGTTAAATACGACTTGGAATACGACCCGTAAATCCAAATACGGACCGTAAATCGCCATGATCCTCAGCTTACCTTTCTGGTTTTGATATGCTTAAATAAGGCCATGATATACGGCCCGTAAACTGGGTTTACGACCGCTGTGCACTTCAGTCACTGTTCATTCCGGATTAGATTTTAAGTCATTAAAAAGAGACCTAACCTCATCAAATTCATTTCAATTCCACGATATTTCTCTCCAGAACCCTCTAGAATACTCTCTACTCTTCATCACAATAAAACCAAAGGAAATTAGTGATCCACTACATGAAACCCACGAAATCAAGTGTAAGAATCACACTATAGTTCATCTTTCTCAAGAAAACCCAAAGGGAGTGAAGTAGGGTTTTGGTTCTAAAGGAGTAATTCCATTCAAGGCTTGTAAAATCATCCTCTAAGGTAAGTTTCATGACTAAAACATGTTGTTTAAGGTATTGGAAGGTTAAGATACTTGAATTGTAAAAAGACATAGGAAATGGGTCATTAAGGGGTGAATAGTGTCATGCTTGGAAGGTAGTTGGATTGAATCATAAATGTTGGGGTGTTGTGATTATGAATACGTTATAAATGACATTTAGGCCATGAAATAAGTACTAGATATGAGGAAGCATGATAGTAAGCTATAACTATAAATGTGGAGAAATTGAAGAGAAATGGTGGATTGTGGTCAATGTATATAAATGATGATTGTTGATTGTAATATTGTGAATGTTGTTGTGAGCATTTGGGAATTTATATAGACTATGATAAAAGTAGTATAACCAAAGGAAGTGCCACCCAATTTTCCCTAGAAATAGTAGTGCGTTCTTATAGTCGATTAACTAACATAAATGCGAATTCTCTTTGAAGGTAGAAACGTGATATCGAAGGAGAACAAGCGAACGATAGCTTTGTTAAACGTCAAAGGTATGTGAGGCTAGTCCGTTCTTTCTAATGGTATGAATCTTCTAGCATGAATTTCCTTCTTCTTCATGAGTTCCTATATTCCGGAAAGCTAAAAGCTTATATCTATGAATGGTAACATAAGATAATAAATATGATATGATGATCCAAAAATGGCATGATGATATTTATTGCTCACACTCACCTTCTACGTCAGTTCCTTCAAGGTGAGGCAGGATGTCGATAATTAATCCATAATGAAATCGGGGGAAATCACGACCTTACGTCACCCCGATAAAGTAAAGTTATTTATAAACCTTATGCATGTATTATGATAAGTATGTTACAATAAGCATATTATGATGAGTATGTATGATGATGATATAACACCGCGCCTAGTTGGCCGGGTAGTCACCGCTAAGGCGGGCAGCTATACGATACACCATGGCCAAATGGCATGGGCAGAAACCACTAGTGGGCGGCATGAGATGATACCTCGGACGCGGGAGGCCTGGACGCAGGCTAATGTTATGATTATCACACTGATCCGATATGGACGGGCAGCTTATACATTACTACACCGTACCTATATGAGCGGGCAGCTTATACATTATGCATACATGATATGATGATGAGTATGAGTAAGACAGCATGGCTTAATTCTTTTATACATGATAGTTAGATATAGATGTTCCATATTGATATTTCCTTTATGTCACTGTTCTATTTCATTGTTTATGCCTCTCATACTCAGTACAATATTCATATTGATGCCCATTTTCTTTGGACGCTGTGATCATGCCTACAGGTAGACAGGGAGGAGAGCTCGTCCCAGACTAGCAGTAGCCGTCAGCTGATTGAAAGCACTCCTTTGTTCGGAGGTGCTTATGACTATTCTTTTGTGTATATTCATGTATATGTATTTTTGGGCATGACGGGGTCTTATCCCGTCCTTATGCTTAGCACTCCAGTAGAGGCTCGTAGATGCGCAGTATGGGTTAGATGGTCTCACGAGATGCTATTATATGTATATATTATTTTGATGGCCGAGAGGCAAATGTATTTAAAAAGTATTTATGTTTCCATATAAAAATTGATTTTCCTACAATTTGAGTATAAAGCTGATAAAAGACCACTAAATGAGCAAGATGAGTAGTAGCACGAGTGCTGCTCGGTGGCTAGGCCCGGATACCCGTCACGACCCCTAGCCGGGTCGTGACATTCACGACCTTAAGTCACCCCAACATAGTGTGGTTACCCTTAAAGCTTAACGTATGCTCTTAATGCTAATATATGATATGTCTATAAGATGATTAACAATGCTAGTTTGTAATATGATGATGATATGTATAAGATACCAAGAAATGATAAGATGATGCTATGTTATGAGATGTGTAATAGTGACGTGTTATGATTGATTTTGTGATGATAAGATTCCACCGTGCCTATTTGGCCGAGCATGTCACCGCGAATGCGGGCTGCGTATAATTCCACCGCGCCTAGACGGCCGGGCATAATCACCACTAGTGGGCGGCATATGAGGATTACCCGGACGCGGGTAATGATGTGTAGTACGATGTGATGATGTACGTGATGAAGTATGTGATGATGGATGTGATGATATATGGGATATGACAAAACATATACTATGATGATGTAAAATATGATATATGTAAAAAGTATGTTGCTTATAACACTCAAGCAGGTTATATCTTTTCTTATGATTCATTATGCTTCTATGACATTGTTCATTTCATTCCTGCCTTACATACTCAGTACAATGTTCGTACTGACGTCCGTTTTGTTTGGACGCTATGTTCATGCCCACTGGTAGATAGGGAGGAGATCTTGCTCCGGACTCTTAGAGCCGTTAGCTGACTGAAAGCACTCCCTTGTTCCGGAGGTGCTTATGATGAATGTTTTATGTACAGTTGTGTGTGTGATCAAATAGAGGCTCGTAGATACTCAATGTGGGTTATGTGGTTTCACGACGTGGACATTGTGTAAATATATTGATATATGTTATTGTATAAAAGCATTATGTTTTGTAATGAAAAGCAGTTTCTTTGTAAAATGAGCATGAAATCGATAAATGATTGTGAAATGAGTCTAAGAAGTGATGGTACGAGCGATGCTCGGTGGTTAGCCCCGGTACCCGCCGGGGCCCTTGCTGGGTCGTGACAATCTATGGCATATCTCGTACCTTTATCTCATGTGAAATCCTCTATGAACATAGACTCGTAATCCTTCGGAGCATTGGTCATAGGACACGCGTTAGAGCTTATAGACAATCTATAACAATAACGGGGTGACATAAGGTCGAGAACCTCAAATTACATTATGGAGTGATCATATGCATTATATCTCACATTGAAGGAACTAACATTTTTAAGGTGAGTGTACACCATGAACAACATCAATGGATCGTAAATAGGATCATCGACTTCATAGGCATCATATCTTGTTTAGAATCTCTAGGTTTAAACTCATCATCATTATTACCATGCTCGTATCATATCTCTTTTCTTTATCTTGTATGAAGCTCTTTATGGTCGTAGACTCATAATTTTCGATACGTAGGAAAATCATGGAAAGATAGGAGGATTCATACCATAGGAATCATGCCTTAGAAATAAGGGACTAGCCTTACATACCTCTTTCGTTTAACAATTCCATCTCTTGATTGTTCTCCTTCAATGCTCACGTTTCTACCTTCAAAAGAATTCGCATTAACATTAGCTAATCGATTATATGAATGTGCTTACTAAAGCTAGAGAAAATTGGGCGGCATTTCCTTTGTTTCTACTACTTTCTCCATATCATATATCAACTCCCAAATGTCAATAATAAGATTCATAATATAGCCATCAATAACTTTCGTCAAATTCATCATTACCAAATCCTCACAATTTCCTCTCAAGGTTATTCATAATCATGACCCTAATACAACATTACATTCATTCTCACCTAATATTTCTCTCATGCTCTTAACATCATTCATAACGTAATTACAATCACAATATATCAAGAATCATGGTTCATATTAATCTACTACTCACAATTGCCACTAATCTCATATTTCGTAACTCATTTTCCATCTTCTTCCATAATCCAAGTCTTTCAACCCCCAATACTTTAAACAACATGGAATGATCATAAAACTTACCTTTGATAGTATGAGAATGAGCTTTATGTGGAAACACTTCACTTGAGCAAAACCCCAGTTCCACTTCCAAAGAGATTTCTTGACTTGGATGAACCCTAGTGAGTTTCTTGCACTTGATTCTCTTGGATTTATGATATGAACCTTTGATTTGTCTTGAATTTGTGTTGATGAAATATATAGAACCCTCGAGAACTCTTGAGAGAGATGAATAAGTGGAAAAATGAGAAAATAAAAGTGGGAACATGTATTTATACTTGCAAATTAATCAGTTCGTCGAGCATTATACGGACCACTTATACAGTTCGTATAACATTGTACGGTCCGTATAAGTGCCCGTGGTTCACCACCATGGAAGGCATTCTTCCTGTTGGGTTATACAGACCCTTATACGGTCCGTATAAATTTCCACGGTCCGTGTAAGGTGGTCGTGTAACTCACAGCTTTTCCGAAGTTGTCCTCGTCGTTTCATTTGATCTCCAATCCTTATGGAACCTCCAGTCTCAGATGCTCGCTCAATTCGTGTTCGCTTATTTACTAGTCATTCGACTCATTTCTGTGCGACTCCCACTCTTTGTTTTAGAGTCTATATCTGTCACATCTTAGGGTCCCTTGTTTCAATCTCTACACTCGTATTCTCTTTACTCGTTTCCCCCTTTAAGGGTTTTACTTGTACCATTCTCAAATCCGTTGCCTCTCTTTTCAAATCTTGAATCCATATATCCCTTACTATACTACATCTTATTCATGCGGTTTTTCATAATTTATAGCTACGATAATTCATGTGTGAAGTCTTAACATACTTATCTTGCAGCTTTGTAATCAAGTAATAAAACCGACATAGCAATCCGAATAAGAATGTATTTTACTTAACTCGTCTAGTAGTTATGAGTCAATGTCTAAATCCACTCCAATTAACAACTTTTGACCCCATAGGGATGCTCACAAAAGTAGTATGTCTAGTTATCCATATCATCCATATAATGTCACTTGCCTTCTTCCTCGGTGCTCAAAGTTCACTTGCAACGTCACCTTTATTTTCTAGGGCCTAAGTCTCATGCACAACTAATACCCTTATGCCTCATACTCTTTTACTCATGTGTTGCACTCAACATTGGTTTCAAAACCAATCATAATCATATTTTATTTGTCGTTGATGATAGCCTTACTCTATTGCTTTATCGTCGTACGGTAAACTCATAACTCATGGCCACCTTTTTGTTTTCAACTCATTACTTCATGTGCTTTACTCGTTCTGACATGGTATAAGATATTCGTAGGAGATGGATCTTCCTTTAATCATAACACGATTACTTCTCAAGCACACGTACTTCGTATATTTCCTTTTCTCTCTATATCCGTACTTATTCCTTTACATTCTTTCCTCCTCAATTTATTTTATTACCTCCTTTTTTATAATCAATCCTTTATTCCTCGCACAAGGAATCCTATTCTTAACTCAGTACCGCTTTGTCCATTAGAATATATTACCTCTTTACAATCCGTTCTTCGCTTCCAAAACTTATTCTGTTCATTCTGATCATCCTCTCTCGTCCTTATTATGCTAATTATTCTCCTAACAATCGTTCTATTTCGTTATTCATCTTCCAGTATTCTTGGTCTTTTACATCCAGCTAAAGATATCACTCATGATCTCGATTATACAAATCACAAACTACTACTACTTTTCCATATCACAGTTCTTTGATTTCTTTTTCAAGTTTACTTGCTATCATTTCTCACTGCGAAACCTCTATGCTGGATTTTTCTAACAAGGTCTTATATGCTTTCTTATCTACTGCCCCATGGCTTGATTGCAGGTTTCACATTTGCACTCATTCTTTATTTATATAGAATAGGTCACATCTTGAGTCATTTCCTCACTATGCTTTACTTACATTGTATTAAAGTTCTTGCCACGCTCTCATTATATCTTGATCATAATCAACGCTATAGAGTGCCACTTCTTTACCTCGTTCGCAAGCCCGCTCGTAACATAAAATAAACCTTGCGAAGTAAGCATACTCAACATGTTACTCTTTCTAATCAGCTCTATCACACTTACCATATAAGTCATCTTATCGAGGTATCTTCATTCGTTATACCCCTTCGTACTTCGTACTTCGTACCCCTATCTCAGTCATGTTATTACTATATTTGCTAATAGACTTGCCATATCTTACACTTACCGTTACTGTCAATTCAACAACATTTAGCTCGTCTCTTGTAATCGTCAATGATACTCCTAACTCTATCTCGTCCTGCCATTACTTTTTGCACAACATCATATCTTGTTAGGACATATTACTAGCTTACATCCTATGTCCTTTAAATTCTAGGAAAATTTCGGCAGAGTTTCCTCTATATTTTTTACTATCCCAAAACCTGCACGTAGCAAATACCAACAATGCCTCACAGGGCCAATATATATGTACGACATATCTCTGCCACACAGGGCTCCCATTTTAAGTAAAAGCACAAAGATGTCAAAACTTACCTCATATATCACACTTCGAGATGTACCTGATCCTTTAGCTGCCCTGTTACACCTTCCTACTTACTTTCCCCTTTCGTTCTTCAGCTTTACATCTCAATAATACCTTAATATTCTTACTTTACTCGACACACATCGTTCGTATCGTCGCTTACCTTTGTATTAATTTATTCAATTTGCTTAATTCACAAACTTATGACTAAATTTATCATTAAGCAATTCCACTGTCATATGAACACTGACTTACCTCTATGACAACCAATCTATTAACATATGAATACGTACCCTGATAACGTAGTCTCAACGAAGTGACTTAGCTCTATAACTTCAACATCATCAATCACTCTCTTCGGTCAATACCATTCTTCTGCTGCAATCAGGGGTTAGTATAAGGAATCTCATTTCCTAAGGCTTAGCTCTATCGTACGATCTTAGAGATAAAAGAAGAGTAACCATCCTAAATGCCCCGTATCCTCTTGTTTGTAGATGTGGCGCGCAACACACCATAAACAAGACTCTACTAGACACGGCTCGTAGACACTTCCTAGGACAGAACTGCTCTGATACCACTTTTGTCACGACCAGAATAGGGGCCATGACGGGTACCCGGGGCTAACCACCGAGCATCGCCCATTCTATTGCTTATCATACTTATCAAGTGTTCATTCACTAAGCTCATACTTTTATATCCTGCATTTTGTACATTCGGATAATTTAAGATAATTGCGGGAAGTTAAGAGCAAGGCTATAATTTTGATCTTGTTTGGTGCATAAGTTGTTCATAAAATTATTGATGCGGAAATATTGAGGAAGGCTAAGGGAAAAATTGAAAATTTCGAAAATAGTTGCATGAATTACAAAAATTAGCCATGGAATAATTGGGCTTGGAAAAAAAAAAAAAAGAAACAAAGCCCAAGTGTGGCCGGCCAAGGCCCACTTGGGAATTTTAATCCAAGTCAAATAAAAAGGGATGACTACTATTATTGTCAACTTATTCAAGAACATTCAAGAGAAAAGAACCTTGAGAGTCAAGACTACTCCATTTTCGGACAAGAGAGCCAAAAATTGAAGACCAAAAATCTTGGTCAAAAAAATATATTTTTCTAGTATTCCTACTAATTCGAAGACCCTCTTTAACGTGGTATAATTGTTGAAGCAACAAAACTACTCTTGGTGGCAAGTTGCTAAAGTATGAATTGTTGTTGTAGATTATGAATTTGAAAGAAGAAAATGTGTTGTTGTAGCTTTTATTGCATTTGTAGAGTTTCGGGTGGAGCGGAGTTGGTGGGATCGTTTTGAATGTTGTGCGGGTTACTAATGTTAGAATATGTTTCAAATTGATTGTTGGTATTATAGAAATGATTGTTGGTATGGTTGTTGAAAAATATGGCCGAGTTAAATTCTCGGGATTGTTGTATTTACAAGGGAAGTGCTGCCGAAATTTCTATAAATAAAGTGTTGGATTAGAATTGAACTCTTAAGCGTTATGGCTAATGTTTGGTATGTATGAATATTATTGTAGATCTTGCGAGGCCAGAGGGTTAAGTTCGGATTAGCGTAGAAAGCGGGCAGGGTATGTAAGGCTTACCTTTCTTTCTTTTGGCATGATCTCTACGAAACGAGCAAATGACGTATATGTATGAATTCAAAGAAATTTCCCATTCTTAGAGCCACTAGGATGACTAACATTCTTGACTTCCATAAGTTGTTTCATATGGTGTTGACGCGTACCTATGTCCGAAGTTTGTTTGATATGTTCTGAAGGGCACTCGAAGGATAATCGGTATGACTAAAGTTCTGATCTTCAAATGCTAGCACGCACTATTACTCTATTGAGTCTTTGTTATGTTTTGATGTGTACGTACGGTTCCAAAAGCTCTACTTGAATTGGCCCATAACGATATCCGAAATGTACTTGATATGATTTTTGCGTTGATTTCCCAAAAATGGCTACTGAAACGTTCGTAGAAGGTTCTGTACTTCAAACGCTCATAACTTTCTTATACTAAATGGGATCGACCCGAAACTTGTTTCTCAGACTTCAGGGGTCGGTGAGTATACTTGTCCATCGAGTTTTAAAATTGATTTATATACATATGGTTCTCACTACTCCGCTCGTGCGTGCTACTATTATATCGTCCACCGAGCCTCGGGCCGGTTATATCACTGTGTGCACTATGTTATACTCGCCACTAACATGTTATGTTATATATGGGTCGGAGCCGACGCCTCGGCAACATGGTATGTTCTGTTTTCTGTATATATATGAGCAAGATTTGTTTTTCAAAGGAAGTATTATTATGGAAATGTATATGTTATATGTATGGACCGGGCTGCACGTTTCGCAGCAGTATAATATATGTATGGATCGGGTTGCACGTTTCGCAGCAGTATAATATATGTATGGATTGGGCTGCACGTTCCGCAACAGCATAATATATTTATGGATCGGGCCATACGTTCCTCGACACTAATATGTTATATATATATGGATCGGGCCGTAGGTTCCTCGGCATTAATATGTTATATATATATCGATCGGGTCGTACGTTCCTCGGCATTAATATGTTATATATATATGGATCGGGCCGTACGTTCCTCGGCACTAATATGTTATATATGGATCGGGCCGTACGTTCCTCGGCACTATCACATTACATATGGATCGGTTATATGTATATGTATATGGTGGCATATGATGTCGGCACGTATGATCTGTGTTTGGAAAGTAAGTGTTTTGGTACTTTGGACGTTTTACCCATTTTCGGTACTTTTCTGACATATGACATCGGTAAACATGATTTACGTTCGGAAAATAAACACCTTGGTATTCTGACTAATGTACTTACTTTCTGTACCGTTGTTCCGGTTATGTTTCTGTTTTTTGTATTCCATGCCTTACATACTCAGTACATATTCCGTACTGATCCCCTTTCTTCGGGGCCTGCGTTTCATGCCCGCAGGTACAGACGCTCACGTGAGTGGTCCGCCAGCTTAGGCCATCCATTCTGCTGTGTTGAAGTGCTCCCTCGTTTCGGAGCCCACACTTTTGGTACAGATCTTTTTGTTGTACATATTTATGTATATATGACTCTTTTAGGGGTACGGCGGGGCCCTGTCCCGTCATATGGTTCTGTTATGTTTGTTAGAGGCCTGTAGACATATATGGGGGTCATGGGTCATTATTGTTCGTTTATGTCTGTGATTTGTGTCTTAAGCGGTCCCGTTTGCCGTGATGGCCGAAACGACCCATATGTGTGTGTATGGATGTATATATTTAGGCGATGTGTTTTCCGCCAACCTTGCCAGCTTCTGTATGATATTCTGCTATATATGACCGCTTAAGACGACATCTGATTTCAGTATCTGTATAACTTACTGTATGCTGAACACGGATAAGTCCTTGATATATCGATTTGGTAAGTGAGTGTGTGTGGGTGTCAAGCTCGGGCACCAGTCGCGGCTCACGGGGTTGGGTCGTGACAAAAGTGGTATCAGAGCGGTTTGTCCTCGGAATGTCTACAGGCTGTGTCTAGTAGAGTCTTGTTTATCGGTGTGTTGTGCACCACATCTATAAACAGGAGGCTACAGGACATTTAGGGTGTTACCTTTCTTTCGATCTTAGATCGTGCGATGGAGCTGTACTATTAGGATGATTTCTTTCTGACCGACTGTTATGTTTACAGTGATACCTCCGAAGAAGGCGACGGCGGCCCAGAAGGGCAAGGCAGTGACAGGGGAGACCAGTCAGATACAGAGAGTCACTCGGGCTCGTGCTCAGACTATGCCCGATATTGCACCCCAGTCAGCGGGTTCTGCTACACCTCCACCATTAGAGGAGCCTGGAGCAGCAGCCGCTGCCACCATGGATCAGGACGCGGCTCCACTATTAGCTCCAGAGGCTCTAGCGCCCGAGCCACCAGCTCCTCAGCCATAAGCAGAGGACAAGGCGATGAGAGAGGCAGTTCAGTTGTTGACTAGACTAGTAGCAGGGTAGGCTCGCAGACGCGGGCTAGGGGGTGATGATGTGAATAGATATGACAGCTTGAGAGTTCGAGGCTTTTTGACTTGTAATCCCCCAGAGTTTTACGGGTCAAAGCCTGAGGAGGATCCCAGTACTTTATTCGACAGATGCAGCGTACGCTGAGATTAGTCAGAGCTTCTGAGACTGAGTCTGTCGAGCTGGCTTCATATAGACTGCGTGATGTAGCGGTTAATTCGTATGAGTCCTGGGAGCTATCTAGAGGCGAAGATGCTCCTCCAGCTGTGTGGGATGAGTTTACAGCAGCCTTCCTCGGCCATTTCTGCCGCCCGAGATGCGGGGAGAGAGGGTTGACAGATTTTTACAGCTGAGACAGAGGGACAGGAGTGTTCGAGAGTACAGCCTAGAGTTTGACTCCCTAGCCAGATATGCGCCCACCATCGTGGCTGATATGACTGACAGGATGCACTGATATGTGATAGGGTTGGATGACTACCTGATTGATAGTTGTATGGCGATGGCATCTCAGTCCGAGATGGATATTTCACGGCTGCAGGCATACACACAAGGAATGGAGGATCGACATAGGGGGCGTCCGCCTGATAGAGAACGTGATAGGAGGCAGCCCAAGAGGGCTAGGTCAGCTGTGTCACGACCCAGCCCCGTGGGCCGCGACTGGCACCCTACCTGGGTACCCAGACCAAATTTCATATTCATTTCCGAATCCAAATTTATTTCAGAATTTACAAAAATTATATCAAACATAATTTATATCGAAAATATGTCTTAAGCGGTCATATCAAATCAAACCCAAACAAAGCGGCGGAATAGGCATCGCCGGTCTAAATACAAATATACACATAGGGGCCATTTGGGGCCATCATATCAAACAGACCGCTTTAAGACCCGAAAGCAAAATCATACAGTATACACATAGGACCCTCGCCCCACAAAGATGACTACAGGCCTCTACGAATTCAAAACATAACATATGGCGAGACAGGGCCCCGCCGTACCCAATCCGTCAAATATACAAAGTATATACAAAGTGGAGGAGTCTGTACCAAGAGTGGACTCCGGATCAAGTAAGAGTACTCCGAGAAAGCGAAAGGGTGAAGCCTACTGCGGAAAATCACCGGGATCTGCACCTGCGGGCATAAAACGCAGCCCCCGGAGAGAGGGGGTCAGTACGGAATATGTACTGAGTATGTAAAGCACGGAGTACAGAAATATGAATCAAAATCGAAAGCAAATCAGATGTCAAAGTGGGGTACAAACTGGTATGTCAAAATCTGTATCGAAATCATATACATATTTTATGCAACAAAATCATGCAAACGCTTAAGAACGTGGTCGCCACTCCGACGCTGGCGCCACACACAGCATAACACCAGAAGGTTTCAAATCTCCGTACATCCCCGAACATAATCATAACCATCGGTGAGCGTATCGCATCCCGAGCCATATCACAGCATAACTCCAAACGGAACCCGGCCCTATGGCGAAGCCTTGGGAACCGTAACACAGCATACGGCCGAATTATCATAGGGCGCACGAATCAAAACCGGCCCGGGAACCGGCGAACGAAGTCATAATATGGCACGAGCGGAGTCGTGAGCAAACAAATGCAAATCGTCGTTCAAAATAGTGTTTCAAAACAAGGTAAATTCATAATTCATATCGCATTACAAAATAGTCGAATACTTAGTCGACATAAAATTTCATTTCACAAAACGTTTCCAAAGTGGTCCATATAATTCAAAACATAGGTTAGCGTATCGAATTGTCCAAACCTACCCCGTAGGAAGATGTTCCAAGGATCCGAAGTAGTATTTACGACTTTATTATCAAAGATGGCCCGAAGGGCAAATCGGGCATTTTGGGGTAGCAGACGCACCTCGAGTCGAACTGAGGTGGCGAACATATTTTTATGAGCAGTTATATGCCAAGGGTCATACATAATCATTTCTAGGTTACCCGACCACATTTCGATAGGTTTCGGACGAATAGTGGCATTCTAGCCAAATTGGAGCCTTTAAGCTTCAATAGAATTGAATGAATAGTAACTTTTCTGTGGATCGGGTTTCGAGGAGCAGAAATGCTCCGGAAGGTCTCATATTCGACGGACACACTAAGATATGCCAAATGAAAGAGTGGGAGGCTTTACATACCTCACAGACGTCGTAAGCTCTTCCAAATGTCTCGTCCCGTTTCGTCAAAAATCTGCAAATGGTCAAAGTTACCAAATGAGATCCTTAGGCTTTGAAATGCCTTTAACTTCATAATTGCCTACCGAAATTTCGGCAGCATTTCCCCTATAAATCTAACATCCCCGAGGCGTAGCTCGGCTCAAATTAACCAATCACAACAGCCCACACATCAACAACCAAACCAAACAACAATCAAACCATTCTAGCTTTAAAGTTCTACATGATTTCTAAAGTTGGCAACTTCCATTCAAACTTTCAAAATTCCAATTCTATATCTACATAATTGTATGCATTCCCACATTCAAACTTATATAATCCCATTCTAATTACAAACCATGCCATACACGAAATTGCATAAAAATCCATTATTTTCCCAAATTCTTCAAAACATCTAAAATGCACTACGAACATTCTAACTCCCGTCGTTTCATTCCGAATTCATCAACATCGATATAGATTCATATCTAAAGTCTATAACACCCAAGATATACATTGATATACATAAAGATACCGAAGGTATACACTTTCCGATAATATTCAAAATCATTTTCCACCGCCAATTTAATTCAACAATCGATCATTTATGATATAAGGATCACAACAACACATTAGACCAACTTAACCAAGATCAATTCACACCAATTTTTCCTTCTATGGCTCTCGGCCAAACCCACTACAAACACACACCCACGACTTTCTATTTACGTTAAAATTACGGGATTCTCGTCTACTTCCAATCCTTAACACATTCATAGCAATTCTATAACATTAGAGGGGCAAGATTCTTACCTTTTACTAACTTTCCGACTTGTCGCAAACGGAATCCTTGTGCCAAACCAATTATACCACGTCGGAGAGCGTCTTGAGTACTTCACAAATATGTAGAAACCAAGATTTTTGGATCACACACAAGCTTGGAATTTTTTTCTTTCTCTCCCTCTTACTCACGGCCGAACCCTCTCTCTCTTTGTGCTCTTGAAATGTTTGTTGATTTATGATAAATTCCAAGTGTAACATAGATATATATCCTTTAAGTGTCATGTGCTATGCACATGACACCAACATAATGGGTTGGGCCAAGCTAAGGCCGGCCCCTCTCTTTCCTTTGGGCTTCCAATTAAATTATTTTTTTTTGGTTTCTTGGCCCAATGCTTAAAAGTCCCGTTTTGTAATTCCCGAAACTAATTTCCGAAATTCCAAATTTACCCTCGGCCATCCCCGAGGTCTTAGCATTAAAGATTACACAACCAACATAGTCATATTCTCAAAAATTAATTTATGTCCTTCTAACACCCGAGTCATGATCATTTCTCGATTTCCAATGGTGCGAAAATACGGGGCCTAACATTCTCCCCCCCTTAGGAACATTCGTCCCCGAATGTTAAACAAATCTTATGAAGGCTTACAAGCATAACGGGAAAACCATTTATATAAATATATAGCACACATGGTCCATCCGTTCATTGGTACAACAAATACAAAAGTCTAGGTTACAGGAGGCGTAGGGAATAAATGGGGGAATCTCTTCTTCATCTCATCCTCCGCCTCCCAAGTCATCTCTTCCCGGTTGTTATTGCGCCACAGAACCTTGACCGAAGGCACCTCCTTAGTGCGCAATCTCCTCACCTGACGATCCAGAATAGATACCGGCTGCTCGTCATAAGATAGCTGTTCCGTCACCTGAAGATCATCTACTGGGAATATCCTGGAAGGGTCACCAATACATTTCCGCAGCATAGATACATGAAACAACGGGTGCACAGACTCCAAATCGGATGGCAAGTCTAGCTCGTAGGCGACTGCGCCTATCCTCCGAACAATCTGGTATGGCCCGATGTACCGCGGACTCAGCTTACCCTTCCTGCCGAATCTCATAACGCCCTTCATAGGCGACACCTTCAGGAATACCCAGTCACCAATCTGAAACTCCAACGGTCGACGCCGTTTATCAGCATAAGCTTTCTGTCGACTCTGAGCGGCTAACAGTCGATCCCGAATAAGCTTTACCTTATCTACAGCCTCCTGGATCACATCTGGCCCAATCAACTTAGTCTCGCCCACGTCAAACCAGCCAATAGGAGATCTGCACCTCCTGCCATAAAGGGCCTCATACGGGGCCATCTGAATGCTGGAGTGATAACTGTTATTGTAGGCAAACTCTATAAGCGGCAAATGATCATCCCAGCTGCCCCTGAAGTCAATAACGCAGGCCCGTAACATATCCTCGAGCGTCTGAATAGTGCGCTCGGCTTGCCCGTCGGTCTGAGGATGGAAAGCTGTACTGAGGGTCACCTGGGTCCCTAATCCCTCCTGAAATGACCTCCAGAAATTAGCTGTGAACTGAGCACCTCGGTCGGTAATAATAGATACAGGGACCCCGTGAAGTCTGACTATCTCTCTGATATATAATCTGGCATAGTCCTCAGCCGAATATGTAGTCCGGACCGGAAGGAAATGGGCTGATTTCGTCAGCCTGTCCACAATAACCCAAATGGAGTCATACCTGCGTAGAGTACGCGGCAACCCAACAATGAAGTCCATATTAATCATCTCCCATTTCCAGGCTGGAATCTCCATCTCCTGTAGCAACCCACCGGGCTTCTGATGTTCAACCTTGACTTGCTGACAGTTCGGGCATTGACTAACAAATTCAGCAATGTCTTTCTTCATGCCGTCCCACCAATACAAACACCGAAGATCCCGATACATCTTAGTGGAACCAGGATGAACAGAATACCGGGCACAATGTGCCTCGCCCATAATCTGCCGTCGTAAGCCCGCAACGTCCGGTACACAGAATCTGCCGTCGTACAATAATACCCCTTCAGGCGAGATCTCAAACTGGGTCTTTGTCCTATTAAGGGCCGCATCTCGGTACTGAATCAAAAGAGGATCCTCAAACTGGCGCTGCTTTACCTCCTGAATAATAGATGAATCAGCAACTGGGCGAACAGAAATCCCAGAATCTCAAGAATCTATCAAACGGACTCCGAGGCTGGCCAGCTGATGAATATCACGAACCAGATCTCTCTTACCAGATGGAACATCAGCCAGACTGCCTACGGACTTGCGGCTAAGCGCATCAGCTACCACGTTGGCTTTCCCTGGATGGTATAGAATATCAACGTCATAATCCTTTAGTAGCTCCAGCCACCTCCGCTGCCGCAAGTTTAGCTCCTTCTGCTTAAAAATATACTGAAGGCTCTTATGATCCGTATAGATATCAACGTGGACCCCATATAAATAATGCCGCCAAATCTTCAAAGCATGAATCACCGCGGCCAACTCAAGATCATGAGTGGGATAGTTCTTCTCATGCGGTCTGAGCTGCCGGGAAGCATAGGCTATAACTCGACCGTGCTGCATCAATACACATCCTATCCCAATACCAGAGGCGTCACAATATACAACGTACCCATCAGACCCCTCTGGAAGAGCCAAAACTGGCGCCGTGATCAACCTCTCCTTCAGCATCTAAAAGCTGCGCTCGCAGGCATCTGACCACTGGAATTTTGCTGCTTTCTGGGTAATCCTCGTCAGTGGTGCTGCAATAGAAGAGAAATCCTCCACAAACCTGCGATAATACCCAGCCAATCCCAGAAAACTGCGCACCTCAATCGGTGTAGTAGGCCTGGGCCAATTCTGCACAGCCTCAATCTTCTGCGTATCGACCCGAATACCGTCTGCGCCGACAATATGACCCAAGAATGCCACAGAAGTCAACCAGAACTCGCATTTAGAGAATTTAGCATATAACTTCTGCTGACGGAGAATGCCAAGTACCGTCCTCAAATGATCTGAATGCTCCTCGGCTGATCGCGAGTAAATCAGAATATCATCAATAAATACAATAACAAACATATCCAGAAAAGGCCGAAATACCCGGTTCATCAGATCCATAAACACCCCTGGAGCATTAGTCAGCCCGAAAGACATAACTCTGAACTCATAATGCCCGTACCGGGTCCTGAAAGCAGTCTTCGGGATATCAGACTCCCGTACTCGCACCTGATGATAGCCTGAGCGCAGATCTATCTTGGAGAAGTGTCTAGCACCCTGCAGCTGATCAAACAAGTCATCGATCCGGGGAAGGGGATATTTATTCTTAATAGTCACCTTATTCAATTGCCGGTAGTCAATACACATCCGCAACGACCCATCCTTCTTTCTGACAAACAATACCGGTGCTCCCCAGGGTGATGTGCTGGGCCTGATAAAACCCTTATCCAGCAAATCTTTCAGCTGCTCCTTCAATTCCTTCAACTCAGCTGGTGCCATCCTGTAGGGAGGAATAGATATAGGCTGCGTACCCGGCATCAACTCAATAGCAAAATCAATCTCCCGCTCCGGCGGAAGGCCAGGAAGCTCGTCAGGAAAAACATCTGGGAACTCACTGACGACCGGGACAGACTGAAGGGTAGGTACCTCCGCTGCAGTATCATGCACACGGACCAAATGATAGATATAACCCTTCTGGATCATCTTCTTAGCCTTGAGGTAAGAAATAAACTTACCCTTCGGCGATGCAGTAGATCCGAACCACTCTATGACTGGTTCCCCTGGGAACTGAAAACGGACTACCTTTTTCTGGCAGTCGACATTAGCATAACAGGAAGACAACCAGTCCATACCCATAATGACGTCAAACTCAAACATGTCTAGCTCTACCAAATCAGCCTTAGTGGTACGATCATAAATGGTCACAGAACAATCCCTATAGATCTGTCTCGCTACAATAAAATCCCCAACTGGCGTAGCTACCTCGAATGGCTCTATAGGCTCAGACACGATCCCAATCTTACTAGCAACGAGCGGGGAAATATATGATAAAGTAGAGCCAGGGTCAATCAAAGCATATACAGATCTGGAGAAAACCAGTAATGTACCTGTGACGACGTTTGGCGAAGCCTCCTGATCCTGGCGGCTGGCCAAAGCATATATGCGGTTCGAGGGACCGCTAGATCCTGAAGCGCCACCGCGGCCTCGACCGCGCCCTGCCGGTGCTGGAATACCCCGCCCTCCAGGGCGTGCAACAGATGGAACAGAAGAAGAACCGGCGGCTGACCCTGTCTGCTGAGCCGCATTACCCGAACCACTGGCCAATGGGCAGTCTCTCATAAAGTGGCCCTGACCGCCACAAGTAAAACAAGCTCCCGTCGCTCGGTAACACTCCCCGGGATAAGACTTCCCGCAATGTGGACAACGGGGTCTAGGTGGTCTGGTCTGACTGGGACCCCTGGATACCTGCGATCCTGCCACTCTGGAGCCCTGACCGGCCCCAGACGGTCCCGTACTGTCGAATCTCCGGCTACCTGACTGAGTACCCCGGCCGGAAGGAGGAAAATACCTATCAGACTGCTGCTGCTGCTGAGGCTGTCCGCCTCGAGAATCCCCTGAATAACCCGCGGATCTAGCCCTCTTGGGCGGCCTCCTGTCTCTATCTCTGCCAGCAGGATCAGATCTGCGACGGTCCTCCATACCCATCGCATAGGCCTGAAGCCGGGAAATATCCATGTCTGTCTGCAGTGACACGGCCATACAGCTGTCTACCAAATACCGGTCCAATCCCATAACATAGCGGTGCATCCGATCGGACATGTCTGCTACCACGGCCGGTGCATATCGGGCCAGAGAATCAAACTCAAGACTATACTCTCGAACACTCCGACCCCTCTGCTGCAGGCGTAGAAATCGATCAGCTCGTGCCCACCGTAACTCTGGTGGCAAAAAGTGGCGGGTGAATGCTGTCACAAACTGATCCCAAGTGGCTGGAGGGGCACCCTCTCCCCTAGACAGCTCCCAAGTCTCGTACCAATGAGTAGCCACATCTCGGAGCCTGTGTGAAGCCAGCTCAACTGACTCGGTCTCAGAAGCCCTGACCAAATCCAGCGAGCGTCGCATCCCCCGAATAAAGTCATGGGGGTCCTCATCGGGCTTAGACCCGAAGAACTCTGGAGGGCCACATAGCAGAAACTCCCGAACTCGCAGGCTGTCCCGCCTGTCATCATCATCATCATCCCTACGCCCGCGTCTGCGAGCCTGTCCTGCCACCAGTGTAGTCAGTAACTGCACAGCCTCCCTCAAGGTCCGATCCTCCGCCCCTGGCTGAGGAGCTGGAGTCTCAGGTGCGGGTACACGGACCTCTGGAGCTGCTGAAGGTCCTACTCCAGGCTGTACTGGTGGGGGTGTAGCAGACCCCTCAGACTGTGGCACATCCTCAGGCAAATCATAAACACGAGCCCGGGTAGCTCGCTGTGCCTGGCTAGTCTCTCCAATCCTCGCCTTGCCCTTCTGGGCCGCCGTAGCCTTCTTCGGAGGCATCACTGCAAACACAAGGGCGAGTCAGTCCAAAATAATCCTAATAGCTCAGCTCTATCGCACGATCTAAGATTACAAAGAAAGTAACGTCCTAAATGCCCTGTAGCTTCCCGTTTATAGATGTGGTGCACAACACATCGATAAACAAGGCTCTACGAGACACGGCCTGTAGACATTCCGAGGACAAACCGCTTTGATACCACTTTTGTCACGACCCAGCCCCGTGGGCCGCGACTGGCACCCTACCTGGGTACCCAGACCAAATTTCATATTCATTTCCGAATCCAAATTTATTTCAGAATTTACAAAAATTATATCAAACATAATTTATATCGAAAATATGTCTTAAGCGGTCATATCAAATCAAACCCAAACAAAGCGGCGGAATAGGCATCGCCGGTCTAAATACAAATATACACATAGGGGCCATTTGGGGCCATCATATCAAACAGACCGCTTTAAGACCCGAAAGCAAAATCATACAGTATACACATAGGACCCTCGCCCCACAAAGATGACTACAGGCCTCTACGAATTCAAAACATAACATATGACGAGACAGGGCCCCGCCGTACCCAATCCGTCAAATATACAAAGTATATACAAAGTGGAGGAGTCTGTACCAAGAGTGGACTCCGGATCAAGTAAGAGTACTCCGAGAAAGCGAAAGGGTGAAGCCTACTGCGGAAAATCACCGGGATCTGCACCTGCGGGCATAAAACGCAGCCCCCGGAGAGAGGGGGTCAGTACGGAATATGTACTGAGTATGTAAAGCACGGAGTACAGAAATATGAATCAAAATCGAAAGCAAATCAGATGTCAAAGTGGGGTACAAACTGGTATGTCAAAATCTGTATCGAAATCATATACATATTTTATGCAACAAAATCATGCAAACGCTTAAGAACGTGGTCGCCACTCCGACGCTGGCGCCACACACAGCATAACACCAGAAGGTTTCAAATCTCCGTACATCCCCGAACATAATCATAACCATCGGTGAGCGTATCGCATCCCGAGCCATATCACAGCATAACTCCAAACGGAACCCGGCCCTATGGCGAAGCCTTGGGAACCGTAACACAGCATACGGCCGAATTATCATAGGGCGCACGAATCAAAACCGGCCCGGGAACCGGCGAACGAAGTCATAATATGGCACGAGCGGAGTCGTGAGCAAACAAATGCAAATCGTCGTTCAAAATAGTGTTTCAAAACAAGGTAAATTCATAATTCATATCGCATTACAAAATAGTCGAATACTTAGTCGACATAAAATTTCATTTCACAAAACGTTTCCAAAGTGGTCCATATAATTCAAAACATAGGTTAGCGTATCGAATTGTCCAAACCTACCCCGTAGGAAGATGTTCCAAGGATCCGAAGTAGTATTTACGACTTTATTATCAAAGATGGCCCGAAGGGCAAATCGGGCATTTTGGGGTAGCAGACGCACCTCGAGTCGAACTGAGGTGGCGAACATATTTTTATGAGCAGTTATATGCCAAGGGTCATACATAATCATTTCTAGGTTACCCGACCACATTTCGATAGGTTTCGGACGAATAGTGGCATTCTAGCCAAATTGGAGCCTTTAAGCTTCAATAGAATTGAATGAATAGTAACTTTTCTGTGGATCGGGTTTCGAGGAGCAGAAATGCTCCGGAAGGTCTCATATTCGACGGACACACTAAGATATGCCAAATGAAAGAGTGGGAGGCTTTACATACCTCACAGACGTCGTAAGCTCTTCCAAATGTCTCGTCCCGTTTCGTCAAAAATCTGCAAATGGTCAAAGTTACCAAATGAGATCCTTAGGCTTTGAAATGCCTTTAACTTCATAATTGCCTACCGAAATTTCGGCAGCATTTCCCCTATAAATCTAACATCCCCGAGGCGTAGCTCGGCTCAAATTAACCAATCACAACAGCCCACACATCAACAACCAAACCAAACAACAATCAAACCATTCTAGCTTTAAAGTTCTACATGATTTCTAAAGTTGGCAACTTCCATTCAAACTTTCAAAATTCCAATTCTATATCTACATAATTGTATGCATTCCCACATTCAAACTTATATAATCCCATTCTAATTACAAACCATGCCATACACGAAATTGCATAAAAATCCATTATTTTCCCAAATTCTTCAAAACATCTAAAATGCACTACGAACATTCTAACTCCCGTCGTTTCATTCCGAATTCATCAACATCGATATAGATTCATATCTAAAGTCTATAACACCCAAGATATACATTGATATACATAAAGATACCGAAGGTATACACTTTCCGATAATATTCAAAATCATTTTCCACCGCCAATTTAATTCAACAATCGATCATTTATGATATAAGGATCACAACAACACATTAGACCAACTTAACCAAGATCAATTCACACCAATTTTTCCTTCTATGGCTCTCGGACAAACCCACTACAAACACACACCCACGACTTTCTATTTACGTTAAAATTACGGGATTCTCGTCTACTTCCAATCCTTAACACATTCATAGCAATTCTATAACATTAGAGGGGCAAGATTCTTACCTTTTACTAACTTTCCGACTTGTCGCAAACGGAATCCTTGTGCCAAACCAATTATACCACGTCGGAGAGCGTCTTGAGTACTTCACAAATATGTAGAAACCAAGATTTTTGGATCACACACAAGCTTGGAATTTTTTTCTTTCTCTCCCTCTTACTCACGGCCGAACCCTCTCTCTCTTTGTGCTCTTGAAATGTTTGTTGATTTATGATAAATTCCAAGTGTAGCATAGATATATATCCTTTAAGTGTCATGTGCTATGCACATGACACCAACATAATGGGTTGGGCCAAGCTAAGGCCGGCCCCTCTCTTTCCTTTGGGCTTCCAATTAAATTATTTTTTTTTGGTTTCTTGGCCCAATGCTTAAAAGTCCCGTTTTGTAATTCCCGAAACTAATTTCCGAAATTCCAAATTTACCCTCGGCCATCCCCGAGGTCTTAGCATTAAAGATTACACAACCAACATAGTCATATTCTCAAAAATTAATTTATGTCCTTCTAACACCCGAGTCATGATCATTTCTCGATTTCCAATGGTGCGAAAATACGGGGCCTAACAAGCTAGATATTTTGGGGAGTCTCGAGGCGGCCAGCCTCAACAGCAGTATAGCAGATACCCTCCCCAATCAGCACGGAGCACACCCCCACAGTCTACGGGCAGGAGACCAGATAGTGCAGGGTATTCGGGAGTAGGTCAGAGCTCTAGGGTTTTGGGCTCCACAGGTGCTTATTTTACTTGTGGCCGTCAGGGTCATTTTATGAGGGATTGTCCGCTTAGGAGAGGTTCAGCTAGTGCAGCTCAGCCTACCGAGTCAG